>NC_044059.1:13182596-13247444 GCF_902167405.1 Gadus morhua | reverse complement strand
TCGAATGTTTCTGTGTTTCTGATGTGCGCCACTGGGGGGAGCTGTGAGCGTCTGTGAGCGTGGAAGTAAATCAACTAAAGTGATCGGGCCAGGTGTGAGCGGGTTGGCCAGGTAACGGTAGCCCGCTGTTCCCGTCTCTGTACCCTGATGCGGATTAATGAAACACGCCTTAGGAGACGCGAAGATGAACCGCGCGGCCTGTCGTGTTGTGTTGTGAAGATTTAATTAAAACGGAGTTCCAGAGACTAAATGTGACTTCCGAGATCAACCTCGAACCTAATGAACCCCATCCTGTCGTTCACACGCCGTGGCGTACGGAAAACCCGCGAGGACCTCAGAGATGAACTTCTGCTTGAAGAACGAAGGCCTACACACGGTTCTGGAGTCTGAGGGACTATTGGAGGAGGAGGAGAGGAGATCGAGGAGGAGGAGAGCAGAGGACCTCCAGCCATCGAGGCCATCAGGTTAGAGACCCTCACAAAGCCCTTCGAGTTGTCCGTCAAGCCTTCAGTCTCTCGGGTATAAACACGTCAACATTAATCGTCAGAGAGAGTGATCCTATTGGTTCGGTTGTTCTTCTGCGGGACTTGTCGTCGTGGTGTTTAATAAGCCGTCAGACACTTGACTCAGGCTCTTCATATTAAAACGCCAAACGAACGTACAAATCACACCTAACTAATGTAGGAAAACCTCCAATAAAAGGGTCAAACCTACGATACCCTAGGTAGCGTACCCCCGGGTCAGAGGAACTGGTTCTGAGCGGGAACGGACCCCCGGGTCAGAGCGGGGTCTGTGGGGTGGTCGTTCAGTCGTTCTTCCAAATGCCACGTTACCCCAACCAGGCTTCAGAGAGCAGGATTATGGATCTGCTATTGGCCTCTGCACGCCCATGTGACCCAGCGGATCAATGTATTGATCAGGAAAAATGACCTTGCCTGAGCATCTGACAGTTATGGATCACACATCATGTGATGATTATGAAGATGGATGTCAGTGGGGTGGTGGTGGCGGTGGGGGGGGGGGTACTCTCGGTGGGTCGCCAGCAATATGAACCGGGGGGACCTCGGATGTTGAGAACCTTCTGAGCGTCAGTATGGTGAGGAGGAGCGAGGCAGCCCATAGGCTGCGTCAGGTCACCTGACCAGGCCACAGACTGATAGTGTGTACGACTTCACACACATCACAATGTACGTGAAGTCCTATCAGCAGGCACTTAATGTACGTTCTATGTCCTGGCACTTGATGTGTGTTGTACGTCCTTGCACTTAAAAATAGTAGTAGCATTGTGTAGCGTCTTATCCTCGCTATCACTGTTGTGTACGGGGAATGGGTTAACCTAGCGATGGTTGGCACTTGGTTCTATGAACATCCTTAGTGTACCCACACAGATATATTGTTGTTTCTCTTTCTTCTGACAAATGGACTTGTTGTAAGTCACTTTGGATAAAAGCGTCTGATAAACACCCTGAAGGTAAATGTCCACAAAGGAAGATGGAGGCCAATGTTTGGTTGGATGAACCTATTGTCGCTAGGGAAGGTCAAAGGTTGAAATCCTGTCCGCCCCCTCATCTGCTGTGACGTCATGACGACAGACTCAAGGTGAGAATGCTCCCCAGGGCTCCGTCTCCCCTGCAGAGAGGACGTACGGTGATCAGGGGGTTCAGGGAGCCCAGGAAGCGAGGCAGGGGGACCCCAGCACGCTGGCGGTGACGGTTCGGAGAGCGTTTCAGCCTTCGGGACGTCTCCGGCCGCTGGCGTCTCTCGGGTCCAGGGCGGGACGGGGCTGAGGTTCTGGTGCTGTTGTGATGTTCCAGACGAGCCGTTTAAGCCGTCGACGGTGAGATGGGGCCACCGTGTTCCGCTCAAACGTAGCGACTCTCCTCAGAGACGGAGTTTACCTCCACACCCCAACGCACACATGATGCACATCCTGTCTGACACGGTGTGTATATTTAGAGGTACACGTGTGTGCACGCATGCAAGTTATGATATTGTTATTATTGGGTTTGTATGTTTTTCTAGCAAATTAGGAAGCAAAGGCGGCGCTGTTCGTGTGCGCGTCGCCTCGACACCTGAGCTCTCAGGTGTGAGCGCTGTGGCGGGGTGGGGGAGGGGGGGGATCGGGTGTGATCAGCGGGCAAATTAAATCTGAGCTGTCAGTTCCTCGTGTCAGCACTCCCCGCTCTGCGCTGAGAGTGACGGGCTCACCGATTGGAGGCTGGGTTCCTCGGTGTCAAGCGCACGGCGGAGCTCCCCGGTTACACGACTCCAGATCCACACGGCGTCGCTCAGGGCCCCCCCCCCCCGAACACACACAACGCCACAGGGTGGTCTGGAGAACTATAGGGGGGGGGGGGGGGGGCACCTGGTGCTCCAGAACCATAGCTCTAGAATGTTGAGTTCTACAATGTTTTGATCTAGAGTTTAATGAGTTCTAAAAACGTTTTGATCGTAGTGATTGTAGTGAGTTCTAGAATGCTGTGTTAGAGGTGGTGTGAGTTCTAGAATGTAATGAGTTCTATAATGTTGTGTTCCAGATGATGGCTTGTAGAATGTAATGAGTTCTAGAATGCTGTATTCTAGAGTGTAATGAGCTGTAGATGGTTGTGTTAATCTAGATGGTGAGCTGTAGGTAGTTGTGTTAATCTAGATGGTGAGCTGTAGTTGTGTTAATCTAGATGGTGAGCTGTAGGTAGTTGTGTTAATGTTGATGGTGAGCTGTGTAGGTAGTGGAGAGTGGTCCGGCGTGGTGATTGGTTGGACTCAGTGTTCCAGACGCACTGCGTCTCCTCTCGGTGAGCAGCGGCCCGGCCGGGAGCAGGGGAAACGTACGCTTTGTGTTTCAGTCGGCCTCTCCTCTGGGATTCACTCGAGATTTATAGCTTGTTTCTCCCGTCGAATCCATAAACCCATCGCAGGGCGCAGCGCTACAAGGATAATGATTTGAAGGAGTTTTCATCCAGACTCTCATTTTTCAAACGTCAATTCCCGTCTTTTATTTAAAGCGTATTTTCACATCCAGCCGAATTTAAACTCTCGGGTTGAAATTCTGCTGAGGAAATAAAAACAAAACATTTGGCAAGTCATATCTAAAGGATGCATTTTAAACTAAACGTGTTGAATAATTACTTTGTGGAACTATAACGACCACATCGAAGCTGCTGGTTGCTGTTCTTCACCCCACGACCAGGCGGAGGTTTCTAGAAGCTCGCTAGGGGATTAAAGTGGAAAGGAAGCAATCAAATAAAACATGTCTATAGCACTAGTTAAATATTTAAATATACCATAAATACAAATAAAGTCGGAAATATGTCCCGTTAGTCAGAATGAAGCACAAACACGTTGCATTAATTACAATGTTTTCAGCCTGTGCGCCGCCATCTCTGTTTTCAGAATACGATGACGTCACGAGAATGGTTGGTATTAACATTCTATGTTGTTTACATAGCGGCTCATAGCCTCACAGGTAGCTTACTGCCTCAACAAAATGGATATGGACGAATTGGATAGACCCACCAATGAGGGCAGGCATCCAATTGCCTATGCTTTTGAGCCAGTAAGAGAAGTCGGAGTTTTAGTGCCCCCAACAGAGCCTGACTATGGAGGAGAAATAGATGAAGGAGAGAGAGATGTATCTGAGCGCACAGGAAACAATCGGTGGTGCTTGTGTGGGGTTTGTGTCCCTATGTCCACTGACATGGAGAGTGTCTGCTGCCATGAAATGAACCTGTAGTAATGCAGTGTAAGATATGTATATATATTGCACATTATATATTATTACATTATTATATTTTTTATATATATATATATATAATAATTATTATAATATAATAAGATAAGAAAAGTAAAGTACACAGGTGCAGCAGCTGGGCTCCACGCTGCCTTACAGTTCGTTAATTTCATGATACAAGTAATTGTCGTGCCATTTGGGTGTGCACGTGAATATGCGAAAATAGTGCAACCGACGGTGTTTGCAAATGGATTATTTCCGATAACAATGGATTATTTTGGCGATGGATTAGAAATTATCAAGAGCATGGAGCGAGCTAGTCTGCAAACAAGACAATCTTCAAACAGTGAGTGTACTTGTACTAATTTATCTGTTTCTCTAGTAGTAGAAGCTAAGTGTACCTCTCGTTCCTCTGCCTGGCAAGCACGTTTCTGCGCTCTTTCGCTGCGCATAAGAGCAGCGCCCGGGTCCGATCTGACGGGTATGTCCGTGTCTCCAGCACTATATCCACTAAAATTAAAAATAGTTGGCACAGCATCTGGCTTCAGGCGATTGGTGGGACGGCGAACAAATCTCCCATCTTCAGAAAAAGCTCCCTCTTCGATGTAATCAGCCTCTATAAAGTGATCGCTACATACTCTCTGCCCTGGTCCCATTGGGGGGCTGAGGCGTTTCAATGCAGCTAACCATCTTCGGAGCACTTCAAGCTTCTTGACGGGAATTACATGGAAATGAACTATTCTACCGCTCTCCTTTAACCGATAAAATTCGTTTGAACAGCTAGGGGCAATACAAAAGGACCCCCCTGTTCTTCTTCCAATATCCGACATGTTTATTTTAAAGAGCCAACCATTCTGATGACGTAGCGCCTGCGTTTTTAAAACATGGCTGCGCCCTAGAGGCGAAAGTCGTTATAAACATGTCAGTTTACGGTGAAACTACTTGAATTTCAGTATTGATGAAAATCCATGTGTTTCCAAAAATGAAAAAACAAACAAAAAATTGACACAGTTCTCAGTGCTTCATTTCCACTTTAACAGGCCGCTGTGTCGGATGAGAGACCGGTAACTTCCTGACGCTAGGGGCGACAGACGACCGTGACTCCAGGCTGTAGGCCAGACCAGCTGCTATTACGCGGGTCATCCACTGAGGGGCAGTATGGGACCACTGTTGGCCCAGCGAGGCGCTCTGGAGCAGGAGCAGAACCCTCGGCCCGGCCGCTGCACCGCTTCACACAATTCACACAATGCACATGGTTATGCTAACTTATACACATAGTAATGCTTAACAGGAGTCTTTAAAATCACATTAGTCCTTGCAGCTTTTGACTTAAAATATAGATGTAAAAGTGTGAATAATTATTAATTATACAGATCAGGGGATACAATTTGGCCAGATATATTTTATTCGTCATTTTGTGCTTTAAAATATATACTACAACATTGTTGTGCTCAGTCTGGCGTGTGAACGGCTGATTGTACTTGATGAGTGAGCGGCAGAGAGCGGGCCGGGAGTATTTAGCGCCTCGTCTCTCTCCGGGTGGCTCTCCGTTACCGGGAGACGGCGGAACCTTTGCGGGCTGTCCGTCACGCCCCGCGGTCAGGACGCCCTCATTAGACGCTCGCTTTATTCCGCGGTGATATTTGGGAGCGGGCCACAGGTTAGCCGCAATTATGCTGACGCGGGCCGGCTCTGGACGGGCTGAATGGAGACGTGAAGAGCAGGATTAGAGACGCTGGAAGATACACAGCGGTTAACCTTCACTCATATCCCCTGCCTGATCACTGCCGACACCCCGGCAGCCTCCTCGTCTCCCCTCTCCTCCTCCTCCTCATCTCCCCTCTCTCCTCCTCCTCGTCTCCCCTCTCCTCCTCCTCCTCGTCTCCCCTCTCTCCTCCTCCTCGTCTCCCCTCTCTCCTCCTCCTCGTCTCCCCTCTCTCCTCCTCCTCGTCTCCCCTCTCTCTTCCTCCTCGTCTCCCCTCTCTCCTCCTCCTCGTCTCCCCTCCCTCCTCCACTCCCTTCTCCTCCCCCCTCTCTCATCTTTTTAACTTCACTACCCTCCCCCCTTTCCTCCTCTTCCTCCTCCTCCTCCTCCTCATCTCTCCTCCTTATCATCTCCCCTTTCTCCTCCTTCTCCTCCTCTTCTTACCCCTCCTCTCTCCTCCCCCTCTTCTCCACCCTCTGCCTCCTCCTCGCCCCCCCTCCTTCTCCCCCTCCTCCTCGCCCCCCCTCCTCCTCCCCCTCCTCTCTCCTGGTGACCTTGACTCCTCGTCGGGGCTGTATTACTGCTGCGTTGGCCTTTCCCAGGAGATTAAATGAAGTTTAAATACGTCTGATTGCAATTTAGTCATTTAAAGTCTCCCTTTTTGTTTAGTCCGCGGCTCTGAGGCTAATGAGGTCGTTAATCCGTCCTCTGGTCCAGCGATGTGCTCAAACAGGAAGTGATGTCATCTTGCTTTGGTGATAACAGAACATAACCGTCCTACAGAGAGAACACAGATCTGGGTCTGAGTTCTATGCTCACTCACAGCTGGACGTTATTGTAGAGATCAGAGAATGCTGTTCTAGGATGACCTATTACACCACTTTTTGTGTAATTAAGCATTACTTACACACAACGTGAACGATAGAATAATTACCAACACAGATTCTAGTCTGAGCAAAGTACGAGTGAAATAAAAATGAGAAAACAATTAAAAGGAAAAAAGGGAAAGCTGCATGGGGTAGTTAACGTCGTTAGGCTGTTGTTCGTCTTCAGGGCCAAACAGAAGCAGCGCTCGAGTCTGTTTTGTGTTACCTGTGTTGTGTGACCCCACCGAGGGAACACGCCCCAGTCTGTGGTCCTACGCTCGGCCTCCTAGGAGCCTACGGACGAGACAACGCCAGCCCTGTGTGAGATGGGAGGGGACAGGATACAGAAGGTGTGTGTGTGTGTGTGTGTGTGTGTGTGTGTGTGTGTGTGTGTGTGTGTGTGTGTGTGTGGGGTCCGGCTGAAGGGGTTCTGCCTCCCCTCCCTCCCCTCCCTCCCCTCCCTCCCCCTCCCTCCCCCAGTCTCATCAAACCCTCGGCATCGGGAACATTACGGAAGCTCTTTGATTTGTTTTGATGTGGGGAGTGAGTGGTTTTTAAAATCTCCTTAACCCCCAGGGCTGCCCCCCCCCCCCAGCGGGGTAATGACCCCCAGACCTGGCTGGTGTGTGTGTGTGTGTGTGTGTGTGTGTGTGTGTGTGTGTGTGTGGCAGGGGGGGGGGGTCAGTAGCAGGGCGGGGCCGATGGATGCCTCATTGATGAGATTGTATTAATTGGTGTGAATAGAGGGTCCATACCCCCCCCCCCCCCCCGGGGAGATGATGTCATCAGGGGGGAGGGACCGGTAGCCTCTCCTGCGCCGCGGCCTGCCCTTTGATACGGGGGGACGGGGGGGCAGTCACATGGTAATGAGCCCCCCCCCCCCAGACTAACGCGCCCCTGGACCGGGCTGCAACACCGCACTGAATAATCAGGTGTGTGTGTGTGTGTGTGTGTGTGTGTTAGAGACTGGGGCAGAAGTATATAGTTCAGTGTGCATGTAGTACTTAAGTGCGTAGTACAATAGGTGTGTATAGACAGTAAGAGTGTGTATTGGTATGTATTCATAACAGTGTGTATTAGTGTTTGTACATTACACGGTGTACATAAGTGTGTATTAGCATGGGAGTGTGTATAAGTGATAATTAGTGTATTATTTTGTACATTAGAGTGTGTATTACTGTGTATATTAGAGTGTATTATTGTGTACATCAGAGTGTGTATTACTGTGTACATAGTGTATTACTGTGTACGTTAGAGTGTACTACTGTATATACCAGTATGCATTAGTGGTCATAGTCTGGGTTCTCCACCTCTGGTTCTTCAGAGAACCCTCAGCGTTCGGTTCTCCTCTCGGTTCTCTGACGACCAATCAGTGAAGGATTTATCTGCCGTATTATAAATCGATCTAGATCTGATCTGAGTCTAAGAGGCACCAGCTCGAGGCACTGCCTCACTCCACCACCTCCACCTCCTCCACCACCACCTCCACCTCCTCCTCCACCTCCACCACCTCCTCCTCCACCACCTCCTCCTCCACCACCTCCTCCACCTCCTCCTCCACCTCCACCACCTCCTCCTCCACCACCTCCTCCTCCTCCTCCACCACCTCCACCACCACCTCCTCCACCACCACCACCACCACCTCCTCCTCCTCCTCCACCACCTCCACCACCACCTCCTCCACCACCACCACCACCTCCTCCTCCTCCTCCACCACCACCTCCACCACCACCACCTCCTCCTCCTCCTCCTCCTCCTCCACCACCTCCTCCTCCACCCTGAGCCCCTCCGCCCCATCAGCTCTTCGTTATGTGATGAAGGCGTTCTAACGAGACGTGTGACGAGAGTCTGGTGGCGTCTCCTGAGAACCTCGGCTCCCGCCGTGTGACACCCGTCCTTTCATCTCTCCGGTCACATGACTGCAGCTCCAAAGCTAAGACGCCTCCGTCACCCCCACCACCACCGTCACCCCACCACCACCCTCACCCCACCACCACCCTCACCCCACCCCCCTCCCCCCCACCACCCCCCCGATGTGTTCCTGCTCCAGCGGAAGGGGAGGCGGCGTGAGAGTGCACGGCCCCGGCCTTGGCGAGCGTGCACGTGCTAATTCATGCGCTGCGGGAGACGTATGTTAATAATAACATTTAATAAAAGTCAACACCCCCCCCCCCCCCCCCAGCTGACTTGAGGGGGCAGGAAATGGAAATGTGCCATTTGAGCTAACGGAGATGCTTGGGTCGGATTGGTTGGTTTTGGAGGCCAAGAGATGGTGATGAAGACGATGGAGGTGATGATGAGGAGGAGGACTAGGAGGGGCAGGATAGTGGGGGGGTTATCCAAAGGGTTCTGGGTTCGATCCCCCCGGTCCAAGGTCCACCTGGAGGTGCCCCAGGGCAGGACGGACCCCCCGGCCCCTCAGGGACCTGGGGTCTCTGGGAGACGTTAGTCTGAAGGTAGTGACGGGGTGATGGCGGTGGTGACGAAGGCCTTCTGTCCCGCCGTCCCTCCGCTGGTGTGAGACGGACGGCGGGACAGAAGAACAGAAAGGACTCATTGAAGAGGGTTGAGAGATGTAAACGTTGTGCGTAGCTCCCCTCGTACTGAGTAGCTCTGCAGGCCTGTCTGTCAGTCTGTCTGTCCGTCCGTCCGTCCGTCCGTCCGTCCGTCCGTCCGTCCGTCCGTCCGGTATAGTGCTTTTGTGTTGATGTTGTCTACCTGCGACGGGACATGGCTGCTCTATTCCTTTCTACTTCTCTATCTGGAACCTCGCTAATTTAGCTTTGATTTTTTTTTAAAGATTTTTAAATATATCATTTCATGTCCTCACCCTCTCATAACGGTACAACCCTCATGTCCTCACCCTCTCATAACAGTACAACCCTCATGTCCTCACCCTCTCATCCCAGCATAACCCTCATGTCCTCACCCTCTCATAACGGTACAACCCTCATGTCCTCACCCTCTCATAACGGTACAACCCTCATGTCCTCACCCTCTCATAACGGTACAACCCTCATGTCCTCACCCTCTCATAACGGTACAACCCTCATGTCCTCACCCTCTCATAACGGTACAACCCTCATGTCCTCACCCTCTCATAACGGTACAACCCTCATGTCCTCACCCTCTCATAACGGTACAACCCTCATGTCCTCACCCTCTCATAACAGTACAACCCTCATGTCCTCACCCTCTCATCCCAGTATACCCTCATGTCCTCACCCTCTCATAACGGTACAACCCTCATGTCCTCACCCTCTCATAACGGTACGACCCTCATGTCCTCACCCTCTCATCCCAGCATAACCCTCATGTCCTCACCCTCTCATCCCAGTATACCCTCATGTCCTCACCCTCTCATCCCAGTATACCCTCATGTCCTCACCCTCTCATCCCAGTGTACCCTCATCCCCTCACCCTAGCAGGGGGATAGGGCCCAGGCTCACCCGAGCGGTAAATGGCGTTGTTTAGCTATCAAAGCCGGTGTAATTACATGTGCACCACCCAGCGACGGCGGGCAGCCGGCGTGGTGATCACAGCCCCGGCCCTCGCCCGCCGGGGGAGACCGGGCCCATTATTATGGAAATGACCTCGGGGAGCGTCGGGATCAGGGGGATAAGAGGAGCTTGTAATCCAGCCAGCGCACCGGTGGCCGCCGCCACTGTAGCCTGTTAGCGTGTGTTAGCGTGTGTTAGCATGTGTTAGCAGAGGCGGAGACAACACATGGGCTTCCAGAGAACGCTACAGTTTGTAGCTTTTTATTTAATTAAACGCACCGCGGAGAAGCGTGTGTTTGGTGGTGTGTTGGTGTGCTAGCATGTGTTAGCATATGGTAGCCAAGATGGCTCCTTTGCAGCGTTTTAAAGTAAACATGTGCTATCGTAACATGGCCCAAACACTGAGTTGTCACAACCACTTAATCATCTTTTAATATTACTTTTATTTTGTAATATATATAAATATAGATTTATTTATATTGTGAAATGAAAACGTCTTGACGTATTGATTTTTAACTTTTTTATACTTGTTATCACAATACTTTTTATACTTTAATGAATGCAGCAAAATAAAACCTAAATGATTTCCCGTCCTATTCTTTAACAGATGTAGTGATGTGATGTTGGTATGAGACGACTAGTATGGATTACCAGCCTGGTTTAGGGTAGGTAGGGTCAATGAGGGGGGGTAGAAGGTTCACTGTGTCTGACATCCAAACACATCCATGTTATTAATGCTCCCTAGTGCTGCTAGTGATGGTTAACCACTCCTAGTACTGCTAGTGCTGGTTAAATGATCCAAGAGATTGTTAAATGCCGCTAGTGATGGTTAAATGATCCTAGAGATTGTTAAATGCCGCTAGTGATGGTTAAAAGCAGTGATCTCATTTCGTTGTCCAGAACTCGTACTTGTACTAGGACCCCCTCCTCGTAGCCATTGGTGGGTTCGCTCCGCAGTAGACGAGGCCTCCATCTCGACTCACTCAGGAGGTTCCAATCACCGCTCCACCATCGAGAGCGACGGAACAAATAAAGTTCTCCTCCACCGTCCGCGTGCTGCTAAGACTTGTTCGTCTGAGTGACGGCGGCTGGACCGAAGCTACTGTTGTTCTGCGCTTTGAGACGGTGAACCTCCGTCCAGAAGGAAGGAGCTGAGCCCGGAGAGCAGAGGGCGGGGGTCGACATCTGAGAAGGAGAACGTTCTCCGCCGGAGCCGTCTGGAGAGCCGGCCGCTGAGCTCCGCCCGTCAGTCAGCTGCACCCCCTAACTACTTGAGGCGCAGAGTTTGGTTCTTAAAGACGGCTCAGAGTGGTTCTGTCGGAGGGTGTGAGCCGTACGGGGGGGGCGGGGGGCCGGCCGGGGGGCAGGGCGGGGGGCCGGCCGTAGTGCGGGGCCCGTCCGCTGGGGGTCGGAGGCACAGGCCCACCGTAGGACCACCGGTGTCTGGCCCGTTTGTTCCCAGGCCCGTCTTTGATTCGCTCCGCGCGGCGAACCGTCGTCTCCGCGCGGCGAACTGTCTGGCTAACGCGTCGATGGATTCCATCAGTGGGGGGGGGGGGGGGGGGGGGGGGGGGTTGAAGAGGAGCACGCGGCTGCGGGCGGCGCTCGCTGATGAGCGGAGGGGAGACGCCGGAGACGCCGCTACGCCACAGAGGAAACTTAAAGTGCGCCCGTCGACAGAAGGAGTGAGGTTATAGAAGGATCTCTTCGGCAAGCACTCCTAAAGCTAAGATACAGGCTGGATGTATCCGTTAGCAAAGCCTTCTGAGGGGGTCCTGTCGAGGTATCTGTCTCTCTTTAGGAGACCCTGAGGGCCTGGGAGGGGAGGCGTGTTGTTGGTTATGTATGTCTGCACCTCTGTAGAGCAGCGCCTCTCCTAAGCTATGGGTCAGGAGGACCCGGAATGGGTCGTGGTCCGGCTGGGACGCGACCGGTAACTAGAACCCGTGTGAGGGGAGGGTCAGCTGGGTGGGGAGCAGAGGGTTCTAGAGACACACTCACCTCGTCTCTGGGCCTGAGATGAAGAGGGTAGAGCCTAGTTCTAGGGGATATAGCTGTATCTAAAACTAGTTATAGATGATATAGCTGATCTATAGTGTAGATCTAGATGATATAGCTGTATAGACTATTAGCTGTTATGGCTATGTAGTTGGAGGGTATAGACTAGTTAAAGAGGATATAGCTGTAACTAGTTAGAGGGTATAGACTAGTTCCTGACGGTATAGCTGCTGTATGTAGTTAGAGTGTAAGATGATGTATGTATGCATGCGTGTGTATGTGTGAATGTATGTTTGCAGTAAGGGGCATGGTTGGATACAGATGATATAGCTGCACCTCGTTAGAGGCTGTGGACTAGTTATATATAGATTGATATATAGCTGTCTCTCGTTAGAGGGTAAAGACTAATTAAGCCATCCCATAATATCCCCTCTCCATCTTGGTGGGCCAGGTGTTGCAGAGAGTGGCTCCACAGTTAAACTGAAGGTTAAACCTGACGCCATGAATCACACGCCTAGCATACCGCCCCGTCCAGCATGGCAGCTCGCACAGGGCGTAGCTTAGCATGTAGCCTAGCTGTCGGCACGGAATAAACAAATGGAATAGCAGAGCATGTGGTAGCATGTAGCCCAGCACTAGCATGCAGCATAGTTGATCACACATGGTATAGCTGGGGAGAGGGAGAGGGGGAGAGAGAGGGGCAGGGAGAGAGACGGAGAGAGGGTGAGAGGGAGAGTGGGAGAGAGAGAGAGAGAGACACTTTGCACTGCTGTTGTGATGGTGCTTGCTTAGGGGAGGCAGGAAGTACTCAGTTGCTCGACAGCAGCGGGAGGAAGTATCAGCCTAATGTTTGCCAGTCCACACTTTAGAAGGCGGGAACGCCAAGGGGTGAGAGACAGGGGGGAGGGACAGGGGTGAGAGGGGGGAGAGGGTGGGGTGAGAGACAGGGGGGAGAGAGAGGGGGGAGGGGGGAGAGAGAGGGGGGAGAGAGAGGGTCTCCCTGGGCGTCCAGACCCAGGGCTGTAGCCACGCGGCGGCCGGAGGCGCCCTCTTGGCTCCTCTAAGTGCAGCACACGGGGAGCGGAGGAGCAGGAAGGCCTCCTCCTCCTGCTGCTCCTCCTGCTCCTCCTCCTCCTGCTCCTCCTCCTCCTCCTCCTCCTCCTCCTCCTCCTCCTCCTCCTCCCCCCCCTCCTCCTCCTCCTCCTCCTGTCCTCCTCCCCCTCCTGTCCTCCCCCTCCTCCTCCTGCTGCTCCTCCTCCTCCACCTCCTCCTCCTCCTCCTCCTCCTCCTCCTCCTCCTCCTCCTCCTGTCCTCCTCCCCCTCCTGTCCTCCTCCTCCTCCTCCTGCTGCTCCTCCTCCTCCTCCTGCTGCTCCTCCTCCTCCTCCTCCTACCCCTCCTCCTCCTCCTCCTCCTCCTCCTGTCCTCCTCCCCCTCCTCCTCCTGTCCTCCTCCTCCTCCTCCTCCTCCTCCTCCTCCTCCTCCTCCTCAGAGCAGGGTGGCTGCTAATAGGGCAGGAGGAGGCGGCAGGCTGGGGGGCTGTGATGAGGGGGGTGTCGGGGGGCGTCTCCCCCTCCTCCCAACGACACGGCAGCAGATGGAGGATGAGGGGTGAGGAAGGCTTTACCTCCGAGGTGGTAACAGTGAAGACCCTCATTAACACTGAATTTACCACTTCGTTAGCACCGCGCGCTTCCTGCGGCGCGGCGCGCATCCTGTAGCGTAGCCGCCGCCGCAGCACCCGCTCCTCGGAGCATACATTACAGTCTAAATAAACCCTGGACGCCTCCCCCTCCTCCCCCTCCTCCCCCTCCTCCTCCTCCTCCCCCTCCTCCTCTTCCTCCTCCCCTCGTCTTCCATCTCCTCCTCCTCCTCCATCTCCTCCTCCTCCTCCTCCTCCCCCTCCTCCTCCTCCTCCCCTCGTCTTCCATCTCCTCCCCCTCCTCCTCTCTCTCCTTCTCCTCCCCCTCCTCCCCCTTCCACCTCCTCCTCCCCCTCCTCCCTTCCACCTCCTCCTCCTCCTCCCTCTCCTCCCCTCCTCTTCCTCCTCCTCCACCTCCATCAGGTTCCCTGTGCGCGTCGTCCTCCTCACACCAGCATGCTCCTCATCACGCTCCGTTTGTCAATAAAGTTGTAACGGCTGGATGTTGCACAGAATAATCGGTGCTGAATTGTAAGGCGTGTGTTAACGCACGCTTGTGCGCAAACACACACTGTGTGCCGACAACCTGTGTGTGTGTGTGTGTGGACGTGTTTGTATGTGTGTCATATGCTTCAGAAAGGGTGTTGGTGTGCCTGTGTGTACGCAGTTGCCAATTTGTGGCAAAGATTGGCACAACGTTGGTGTGTGTGTGTGTGTGTGTTTGTGTTTGTGTTTGTGTGTGTGTGAGTGAGACGCTTGGCACCGCCTCCACCTCATTGGATGTGTACTCTCGTTCCCATGGAAATCGGTCCTTTTGATCAGGTGGAGGGGGGTCCGGCGGGGGGGGGGTCCGGCAGCGGGGGGGGGCCCCCGGGGGTCCGGGGTAATGAAGGCTCCTGGGCGGCGGCGGCGGGCTAACAGGAGGCGCGGACGTGGCGGGGTTGAGACGAGGTGGCGGGACGGGTGGCGGAGGAGCGTAATGTGGCACACACAACACGGAGCTCTCAGGAACACCACGGCGCTCCGGCCTGGGAATACCGGGACGCTCCGCTCTAACAGGAGGGGGCGGGGGGGGTTCAACACATCTGGTGGTACAACGTCGGCGTGGTCGTGGTTCTCCACCAGGTGATGGAGATGGGGGGGGGGGGGGGGGGTGCTGAGGCTGACTCTGTAAAGCCCCCGGGGGAGGGGGCTGTGGGTGGGTGGGTGGGGCTGTGGGTGGGTGGGGGTGGGGGTGGGGGTGTGCTCTTGTCTCTGGCGTGCAGTAGATTGTTGTTGTCCCCGGGCCGGGGTGAGGAGGACAAAGACGGGCCGGGTCCCACTCAGAGCCATTACTGGTTCACACCTCCTGCTCCGGGACAAAGCCCGGCCCGGAGCCCCTTAAACGCGGCCGGGCGGCGGCGTTTGTCCCGGCGCCTGTCGGCGGCGTGGCCGGCGGACCACTTGTTAATGGGCCTGCTTCACACCCCGGCCCCGAGGAGCCCCCCGGCCCCCCCGCCCGCGGGCAGCAGGCTGCAGCCGGCGGGCCGCGCGCGGAGCGGAGCCTCAGGTGTTGACACCACCCAGAGAGCTCCAATCTGACGCCCGCCGGCGCCCAGTGGGGGGCAGGCCTGGAACACGGCCGCCTCCCAGCTCCCAGCTCCCCCTCCACCTCCTCCACCTCCACCTCCACCTCCCCCTCCACCTCCTCCTCCCAGCTCCCCCTCCTCCTCCTCCTCCCCCTCGCCCTCCTCCTCCTCCCCCTCCTCCTCCCCCTCCTCCTCCTCCTCCTCCTCCTCTCCCTCCTCCTCCTCCTCCTCTCCCTCCCCCTCCTCCTCCTCCTCCTCCCCCACCCCCTCCTCCTCCTCCTCCTCCTCCTCCTCCTCCTCCACCTCTATCACTTCCCCCACTACTGCTACCATCTCTCCTCCTCCTGTAACCACCACGTCACCACCATCTTCAACACCACCTCCCCCACTACCACCACCACCTCCCCCACTATCATAACCACCAGCACTACCTCCACCACCTTCAACACCACCTCCCCAAATACCACCACCACCTCCCCCACTATCATAACCACCAGCACTACCTCCAACACCTTCAGCACCTCCCCGACAACTACCTCCACCAGTACTACCACCACCACCTCAAATCACCCCCCCTGCATGTAATAACCACCATCACCCCCACGAGCACCACTAATACCCCTCCACCTGCCCACCTCCAGTACTAGGGTCACACCCATCTCCGTCCCCGCCTCCTCCACCCTTCAAGAGGAGGAGCCTAAACCGCCTGCTCCGTGGTCATCAGTGGCTGGGCTATGACCTCATGACCTCATTGGCTGAGGCCTGACCAATCGGGCGAGGGACAGGGACAAGACGTTTAGGACAGGCACGTGCCATGTTTGTAGACGGGAAGGTGTGGAGGTCGTCGTGGCGACCGAGCAGGGAGCCGTCGAGTGAGGAGATGGAGAACACCGCCCGAAACAAGACGGAGGCGGAGATACCGGCAGATGGAACCTGCAGCAGCGTGTTACTTAAAGGTTAGGTTTCCCGAGCAGCGAGATTACACAAACAAAAGTGTTGTTCGTCCTGGATGAAGCACGGGCCTGTGAGCGCCGGAGTCCCACTGCGTCGCCGCGCCGACGACGGGAGCAGGAAGCGCGGCGGTGTATTAATAGCCCTGCAGGAGGGCTCGTAATGAGCCGAGTGACCCTGAACCCGAGTCGTGAGGAGCCGCGTCGACTGAAGACGGAACGACGGGCTCCGAGAGGGACATGCAAAGTTAATCTGCTGCCACATGTGATGTATCATTTAGACGGCATAATCAGGTGAACCACGGAGCGCCGCAGCGCCTTTGGTACGCGGCGGCGGCGGCCGTGTGGGCGGCGGCCATGGCGGCGCTATTGTTATTATTCATGAGTGAGCAGAGGAAGACAAGGCGGAGGAAGTCGTGGGGAACAATCGGGGATCACACGGGAACGGGAAGATCTGAGGATCTGCTGAGGAACCGATGCAACATTAGCTGAACCGGGGATGGTTGATGGCTAGAGAACGAGGGATCGGGACCGCGATAGACGAGTGGTTGGGTTGACTCACAGCCTAAAGGTCCTGGGATCGATCCCCAATGTCTAGTCTACCTGTAGGCCACCCTGAGCAAGATAAACCAACCCCTACCCCCTCCTTAACGACCTGTCTCTGTACTGTCTAACCCCTACCTGCTCCTTAATGACCTGTCTCTGTACTGTCTAACCCCTACCTGCTCCTTAATGACCTGTCTCTGTACTGCCTAACCCCTACCTGCTCCTTAATGACCTGTCTCTGTACTGCCTAACACCTACCTGCTCCTTAATGACCTGTCTCTGTACTGTCTAACCCCTACCTGCTCCTTAATGACCTGTCTCTGTACTATCTAACCTGCTCCTTAATGACCTGTCTCTTTACTGTCTAACCCCTACCTGCTCCTTAATGACCTGTCTCTGTACTGTCTAAACCCTACCTGCTCCTTAACGACCTGTCTCTGTACTGTCTAACCCCTACCTGCTCCTTAACGACCTGTCTCTGTACTGTCTAACCCCTACCTGCTCCTTAATGACCTGTCTCTGTACTGTCTAACCCCTCCCTGCTCCTTAATGACCTGTCTCTGTACTGCCTAACCCCTACCTGCTCCTTAATGACCTGTCTCTGTACTGTCTAACCCCTACCTGCTCCTTAATGACCTGTCTCTGTACTGTCTAACCGCTACCTGCTCCTTAATGACCTCTCTGTACTGTCTAACCCCTACCTGCTCCTTAATGACCCGTCTCTGTACTGTCTAACCCCTACCTGCTCCTTAACGACCTGTCTCTGTACTGTCTAACCCCTACCTGCTCCTTAATGACCTGTCTCTGTACTGTCTGACCCCTAGCTGCTCCTTAATGACCTGTCTCTGTACTGTCTAACCCCTAGCTGCTCCTTAATGACCTGTCTCTGTACTGTCTAACCCCTACCTGCTCCTTAATGACTTGTCTCTGTACTGTCTAACCCCTACCTGCTCCTTAATGACCTGTCTCTGTACTGTCTAACCCCTACCTGCTCCTTAATGACTTGTCTCTGTACTGTCTAACTGCGTTATGTACGCGGCAGAGAAACGATAAGGGTTTAAGTTAATGTTCTCTGTGTCACACTAGAAACACTACTTGAGTTCCACGTTTGGCAGGCCGCCCGATGCCCTCTGACCCGGTGGTAATACCAGTGATAACGCGTTCCTCCGCTGGCCTCCTGGAGCTGGCAGAGGGAGGCGCCACGGCGGGAGGTCGGGCGGCCCGGCTCTCCAGCGCAGAGGTTAAGGCCGCCGTTGAAGTTGTGTTCTGCGGAGCTGGAGGCTGGAGGCCGTTCTGTGGGAAGAAGTTTCGCAGTCACACATTTTAGGAGAGTATTTGTGGATCGCTGGACAGATGATATGAACGCCCAAATGAAAATAAAACGCTGTCACTGTTGGGCATTTTATCGGAGGGGTTAGCCAAAAGAAAAAAAAATAAAGTTGAATCCCAAAGTGTTCGCGAGGCAAGTTGTTTAGCTGCTAACTATAGCGTTTTATGAGTTTTACCATGAATAAAAAGTGTATGCAGTTCCACCCAAAGGACCCGGTTTAATCAATAAGCCAGCGCTGGTTTCACTCCATCGCTGATCCGCAGCTCGGTCAGAGTAGCGCTCCACGTTAATTGAATGCATGGAACGACCATAAAGGGCCCTGCACAAAGGACCTTTGAAATGCACATTAAAAAGTAATGGATGGTTTTATTGTGTTGCTGGACGCGGCTCCGTGCAGTCCGGTCTGTTGTTTAATGCGCGTCCAAATCTCCTGTCAATGCCACAGTAAAGGAACTCGATACAGGCTTCAAAATAAAAGTAACCGCTGGCTTTGTGGAAAAAAACTTGAATTGCATTGAACATGAGTCCATGATATGCTAATTTAGACTGCAATGTATTGTGATTGTTATTCCTTTCTACAGTTTTTATTACTTTTCCTTAGTAAAACGGTGCTAGCTGTATCTCTCTATAACAACCTATTGATGTTAAATATATAACATTTTATTTCCTATAATGAATGTACACACTGCCTTTAATGAGGTAAATATCTATATACGTATTTAAAACCGATAACGTTTGTGTTCAGTCACAATAACCTTGTCAACGTTTTTTTCCTGAAAAACCTAAAATACACCATTTGACTTTCTAGCGAAGAAATAAATAGTATATTGACGGCTGTTGGAAGCTCTCACTCTGTTTGTAAATGTAAAGTGTGTGTGTGTGTGTGTGTGTGTGTGTGTCAAACACCACCAGTCACACGCTGTGGCGGCGGAGGAAAACACATCCTGCAGTCTCTCGGCAGACGGAGGAGGCAGAGCTTAGAGCAGGCAGGGAATCGCAGCTTCGCTTCCTGGTCTCCGTAAACAGCTCTAAACTCCCGCCTGCCCCCGTGTTGCCTTAAGGCCTCGTAGGGGTCTCCTAATCTTCGGGAAAGCTGTCTTATATTCACATCAGGATGCTCGTCCCCACTCAGGTGTGCTTTAGCGAGTCAGACACAGAGCGGCGGAGCAAAGTACGCCCACTGGAGCAAGCAGGAGGAGTAACAGTGGATCAGATCTACATGTTATCACTGTCCTTCAGCTGATCAGATCTACATGTTATCACTGTCCTTCAGCTGGAGCAGGCAGGAGGGGACCACATTGGATCAGATCTATCACCGTCCTTCTGAACGTCTAATACCAACACATCAGTGTTACTATCCTTTGATTCCAGTAGTTTGCTCTACTTCCATTTGATCTGTTATCTGAATAGCATCATGGTGGTTTATCCATTGGAAGTTCTATTCATACGGTTCATTTACGTCACGTTTTCTGGAACGCCGCCATTTGCACGACCGATCTCGCCAAGTATGGCCGCCCAGACCGCTCATCTGAATGCAAGAGTGAGACAGAGATATTATCGATTTTAGGCTCCGATCCTTATTTGTTATCCCTAGTTTTTTTTTAGTCCATTAGTATTCTTGCCTCAAATCAATCTTCATGACATATATACTTATTTAGTCCACAACCCCTCCCCAGACAGTGGAGATATCTTGAAAGCGTTCAAGAGCTGGATGGTTGAAGGACGCTAAAGTGAGGCACTTGGCCACCAATAATCTTTATCTGATAAGGGCAAAGTTAAGTACTATATATTTGTGACTTGTGAACTGTTTGTGGTGGGTTACTATCATTGATCGTTGAAATCAGTCATCAAATCATAGACGAGAATTTCGCCGGGGACGCTTAGGACGAGTTTTCTTCAAGATTAATTTTGTACCCACAACAAAACCCGATTTGAGTTATTATGGATTATTGATTGTAATTATTATGGATTATTTTGGACAATGAATGAGGTATTTATACCAATGCTCTTTGGCTGGGACGATGTCAACATTGGGTATATGGAGCAGAACATAGTGGGTCATATGTCAACGTTTTTTGAATGCATTTTATTCATTAGTAAGCTACATGGATATGCCATCTTTCAGAACCTTTCATTACCTGCACTAAAGAGAATAAAAGAGCGCATCCTCATAGTTTGATTGTTGTCGTAGGTGGTGTTGTTGGTGCTGAGTTACCACTGAAACCAGTGGGTCAGTGGGTGGGATCGGCCGTCAAGATGGCGCTGCAAAGCTACTGACGTCACGTGAACCTTATGAATAGTTCCATCTGTAAATCTCATCGTTTTTGGTAAATCTCATGTTGGTTGAGGATGTCGGAATTGCGACCATTTCCGGGCCATGAATGGCTTCTACTGGTTCTCTAATGAAACTTAAGTAGAAAACCTGACACTGAGTACAGCCAGTAGAGCTCACTGTGAGTAGAGCTCTGAGTAGAGTTCACTGAGTAGAGCTCCTGTGAGTAGAGCTACTGTGAGTAGAGCTCCTGTGAGTAAAGCTCAGTGAGTAAAGCTCACTGAGTAGAGCTCACTGAGTAGGGCTCCTGTGAGTAGGGCTCCTGTGAGTAGAGCTCCTGTGAGTAGAGCTCCTGTGAGTAGAGCTCCTGTGAGTAGAGCTCCTGTGAGTAGAGCTCTGACACTGAGTAGAGCTACTGTGAGTAGAGATCACTGAGTAGAGCTCACTGAGTACAGCTCCTGCTCCTCAGAGGAACATGATGTGAAACAGACCATCTTGATGTTATTCTTTGAGTGTTTGACATCTCCAACACGCGGCGGCCATGTTCCCCCCCCCCCAACACACACACCCTCCTACTTACCAGTGGCAAGAGGGTTCAACCCCTCAGTTTATCAGGGGCGGTGATCAGACGCCCATCAAAGCTGCTCTCCCCCCCGGCCCCCCTCCCCCCTCTCCCTCGGGGACGTGAGAGGACATTAATTTGGCTTCTCTGGGAAATAATTGTGTCTCTCTGTGACTTCATTAGGGTCTCCTGGCCATGTGAAAGAGGGTCTCCCTGGAGGCCCGGACCCCCACACCACGCCGCTGTAGACAGGCTCCCGGGGGGGGGGGGGGGGAAAGAGAGATTATAATGAGATTGGGTTAGCATGACCCGGACCAGGCTTTATTATTATAAGAGAGGGGGGGGATGAGAGGAGAGGGAGGGGGGCAGGGGAGCTGTATTAGGACCTGTGCTTACCATCTGCTACATTATGCAGCTACCGCATGTTTAGCATGTTTAGCATGTTTAGCATTAGCCACGGCCATCAACAGGCCCTCTCCAGAGATTGCCGTTCTGAACCGCAAATGTCAACGTCTGCCTCTTGCGCGCGCGCACGCATGCACACACGCTCGCACGCACACACACACACGGTCCTGTCTGAAGCCACAATAACAGAATGAGGAGGATTAGAACCTGCTCAATCGTAACAAACTAATTACAATAACTACATATCTGTTTGGGATGGGATGTTGTGGTTTTTTGTTTTAGAGGAAGTAGAATCTGAACCTCTGCATGTGTGACCTCCACCGTCCAACTTGTGTGGTCAAGTTTATTATTTAGTGGCCTGAGGGTCACCATTTGACCCCTGGCTGCGATGACCCCATGTCAACACGGTTGACCCTGACCTCCTCTCCTCTCTCATCTCTCATCTCTCCTCTCTCCTCTCCTTTCATCTCTCATCTCTCCTCCTCTCTATCCTCCTCTCCTTCCTCCTCTCCTCTCCTCTCATCTCTCCTCCTCCTCTCCTCCTCTCCTCCTCTCTCCTCTCCTCCTCCTCTCCTCCTCTCCTCCTCTCCTCTCCTCTCTCCTCCCCTCTCCTCTCTCCTCTCTTCTCCTCTCTCCTCCTCTTTCCTCTCTCTCCTCCTCTCTGTCCTCTCCTCCTCTCCTCCTCTCCTCTCCTCCTCTCCTCCTCTCCTCTCTCCTCTCTTCTCCTTTCCTCTCTCTCCTCCCCTCTCTCCTCTTCATGGGGCCATGAAGTGCCGGATGGTAAATCGATGGGTTGCTATGATGTGTCGGTTGCCGTGTCACCTGCCTGTCAGGCTCCTGTTGTCGGGGCCGCGCCGCCGCGACAACAGGCCGGACACTCTGACAGTCTCTGGGAACACGCAGCTACACACATTTACACTTCAAGCAGCTGTCCGAGGAGGGGGGGGGGGGGGGGGGGGGGGGTGGGGGTGAAGGGCCTGGCCCCGGGGTGAGGGGGGTGTAGCTCAGCTCTGAGAATGCTTTTATCCTCCTCTATTAAATATTTAGCTCTGGTTACCATACCCCCCCACCGGACACAGCGCCTGTCACATCTAGAATCATACATCTATAGTCACATCACATCTGTCACATCTAGAATCATATATCTATAGTGTATTATATCTGTCACATCTAGAATCAAACATATATAGTGTATTATATATGTCACATCTAGAATCAAACATTTATAGTGTATTATATATGTCACATCTAAAATCATACATCTATAGTGTATTATATCTGTCACATCTAGAATCATACATCTATAGTGTATTATATCTGTCACATCTAGAATCAAACATCTATAGTGTATTATATTTGTCACATCTAAAGTCATACATGTAGTAATTTAGTGCATTACGTCTGTCACATCTATAATCTCACATCTATAGTCTTAAAGTGAGTCACATCTAGAATCATACAGCATAGTTGTATAGTAAATCCATTCTGTCACATCTAGAATCATACTTCTATAGTCATATAGTGCTTCACGTGTACGTCCCATCTAAACTAGAATCATCCATCTCATACAGTATCTACATCATGTCACAACATAATCATGAGGTCAGCATCACATGTATCATCACATACTGGGAATATAATGTTAATGCAACAGCAGAATACTCTTCAAGTATTTTCGTTTCGATCAAACATAAATGTATATACTGTATATATAAATAGATAGATATCGATATATGGAGAGATATCGTTTTAATATAAAGGTATTCTTGTTATACAGTTATTTCTCCGTCCACTAAGGTGTTGGTATTAGCTTCAACATTAGCATCAGCCCTTAGCCTATAGCATTAGCATTAGCCCGCTGAAGGCCGGAGTGCAGAGGGAGGAAGACATCACGACGTGCAGTCTGATGACACGTGTGGATCGATGTGTTTGGACAAGGAGAGAAAGTGGTTTAGATGGGATGTGGCAGCACTCCCCTAGCCCCTCCCCCTCTCGCGTGATAGGCCCTTCCTCACTTCACTCACAGACTGACTCTGTGGACTCTGACCTTCTCAGGACCATATGGCGGTTTCTCATGGTGCTGGGAGATGTCCCAGCCTGTAACGGACTGTTGTACCACAACACAGAGACGGCGGGAGGCCTCTTGTGTATATATAATATATATAGATAGAGGGCATTATATCATAATGATTATCAGAATAATGTCCTACTGACCCGGGCAATAGTAACATACTGTCATAATAATAATGAGGGTAATAATAATAATAATAATAATAATTAATAATAATAATCTCATAATATCCATCAAGCAGTAGAACAGAATAATACGATATATCTGTAGGCCTATAGATATGGATAAATATAGATATATTTATATTGATATAAATATCTATTTAGACAATAGATGGATATCGATAAATATCTCATATATTATTTACCTTGATTCTGTAGCCTGATAAAACATAGCTTTTAGTAGGTTTACTGTTGCTCGTTTGTTTTTGTTATTTAATGAAACGGAAATAACAGCCAGTATATGAAGCAGCCAGCCAACAGTTTTCAGCCCCCCCCCCCCCCCGATGAGTCCTCGTCCAGGTTAATACGCTGACACGGGTTAGCTGGCCCGGGTCATGTTGCGCAACACGCTCGACTGGTTCCGTTCACCGCAGCAGCTGACGGGTCCCGGAGGCACCGGGGATTTTAATTACACACACACACACACACACACACACACACACACACACACACACACACACACACACACACACACACACACACACACACACACACACACACACACACACACACACACACACACACACACACACACACACTCTGTAACCAGTGTGCCGCTGTCAAATGGAGACGTCATTAAAGTCAGCCTTGTAATAATTGTTCTGGCTAATTGGGCAGACACGTGCGTTATGGCGACTCTATTATCTGTAATAATTACCTGACTGCAGGAATGTCTTTTTTTTTTTACAGAATGAAATAACGTTTTTTATATATTTTGGTTTTATTATTTTTCTTGTGTGCTTCTCTAACCAAACTCAATTCAACACACTCCTTTGTAATTCGTCAAATGGTTGAGGTTTATAATAGGCCTATAGGAACCATTATTTCTCATGAGATTCATTGTATTATTACTACAGTATTCTAAATATAGACAAATATTTGAAATGTTTAAATAGTTCATACAAAATAAACCGAAAAAAAAAAACATTGCCGTGTTTATCTCAGACCAAATCGTGGTGGAGTTTAATTCCAATGTGTCGGTGACCAATGTGCCTAAATAGTCTCTCAGAGTGATGCAACGAAGAGGCCTACTGCATGCAATACACTGAATATATTTAGATAAAGGGCTAGTAATATACTATATATTCATATATATTTTTATTAAATATAGATAATTAAATAGGCCTATCGCTTGGCGGTGACTTTGTCCCGAGCCGCGCGCTCGTCCCGCTAATGAGGAGTAATTAGAGATAATTGGAGGTGTGAGGACTGGTCAGCAGGCTTCTCCTTCAGGCGGGAACATGACCTCCTTTTCCCGCCAGTAAAGCGGAATAAAACGGGAGCGATTTTGATTTGGATGTGGAGAGAAACGCAGAATATGAGCCAGATCCTTCGCGTCAGGAAGCGGTCTGGGACGAGACGCCGTTTGTCGCGTCTCAGCGGGAGGACGCTTGAACAGACCCGTCGCTCTCCATCACGTTCTGTACGTTCAGACTCCTACCTTGAAGCTATAGGCTAATGAAATACAATCCAGGCCGGCCTGCCAGCCCTACGGAAGCCTCCACATGTCCTGTGTATTCGGATAAAAGCAAAAGGCATCTTAGTCATTGTTTATTTTGTCATGCTATATCCGATGTATATACTACATAGACATCTATAATTATAAACATGTATAATTATATTCCTTCAAATTTCTGTGTGTGTGTGTGTGTGTGTGTGTGTGTGTGTGTGTGTGTGTGTGTGTGTGTGTGTGTGTGTGTGTGTGTGTGTGTGTGTGTGTGTGTGTGTGTGTGTGTGTGTGTGTGTGAGATTCTGTGTTCGGACGCCAGGGGTCGCTGCTCCTTTCCTTCAGTGAGCGGTTGGCGGCCAGTAGGGATTGCAAATTAAGCGGATTTCATTAAGTATTTATAAATTAAAATAAAGCGGATAATTGGCTGTTTCGGTAATTATTCTAATTGTATTATACGAGGGAATATTCTTCATCGTTGGATAAGCTGAATTAATTTAAGTTCACGCAAATAATATTCATTTCGCCCTGAGCTCTTAAATGTTACAAACCACAACAGTGGAAGAAAATGGGCTTTTTATATTTCTAATGTATTTAAAATCGTTTAAATACAAGTTGAACGTCAGTTTACCGCCCGGTTGTTAGTAACGGTCCTTCCCTGCGGTCATGGAGCGCATTGTGAAGCAGATGTGATGGAGAGAGAGGGGGTGAGGAGGGAGGAGAGAGAGGAAAGGAGGATAGAGGAGAGGGGGGACGGGAAGAGAGAGGAGGGAGGAGAGGGGCTACGCGGGCGTCCTTGACGCAGAAGATACTGCTTGTGCGCCCCTCCGTCCCCCCGCCCCTCTAACTAAAACAACAACCGCAACACAAACCTAGACAAACATCAGGCCTACAATTGCAATCAGATTACGCCCCTAATAACATGAAGGCTGCACAATGCGATGTTTCCTCGGCAGATGAAACGTCACATCCTCCGTGTCGCGAGGCGCGTGTTGTAACGCGGCGGTAAACAGGAGCGGGAAACCCGGCGAGTTTCAGGCGACAAGTAAAACACACAGAGAGCGCGAGGATGGAGTGACAGTTGAAACGGCAGCCGCCGCGCCGCTAAGAGGCAGCCGCGGCGGAATCAAAGTCCCGCTGAGCTTTGAGGGCCCGGTTTGTTTTATTACGGTGCTCCGGTTCGGCGCGTGACGGGAAGGCTGAGATCATTAACACAGTTACACACCTCAGACTTTACCCATCAGACTGTACCCCTCAGACCGTTCCTCAGACCACATACTGTACCCCCAGACTGTATCTCAGACTGTATCTCAGACTGTACCCCCAGACCCCCCCCCCCCCCCAACAGCCTGTCAGCTCTGAGGCGTCGCAGAGAACCACCGCGTAACAAATGGTTAGAACGGCGCCATAACGGAGACATTTATACCAATTAATGGATAATTATAGCCTCATTATCGCCGTCCATTAATATATGCAGGTTTATTTATTTAGCACCCATCAAACTCAAGGGCCATTCAGTGTTTTACATGGGCACGAATCACACATTAGAGACATTTAAAGCAATTATTTAAAAGACAAATGTAGTTAATGTATAAGATACATATATATGTGTTTGTGTATTTCTATATATATGTGTATGTATATATTTATGTATGTGTATAAGTGTATGTGTATAAGTATATGTGTATAGGTATATGTATGTTGGATGTGTGTGTTTACGTATATATATTATATAGTTTGCTACATTACTACATTTGTCTTTTAAATAATTGTCTGTCTCAAATGTGACTCGGGCCATGTAAAACACGGGCCTTTGTGTGTATATATATATATAAAATGTGTATGTCTTTGAACATGATTGTGGTGGCCTGCAGGCATAAGACAACCGAGCGCGCGTGTGTGTGTGTGCGTGTGTGTGTGTGTGTGTGGCGGAGTGTGTGTGTGTGTGAGTGTTATTAACCTGCGGAGACGAAGGAGGCTGTTCTGACAGGTGTGAAGCTGTTAGGGTGCGCAGCGCTCTAACTTATTATGGGATATTAACTGTCACCGCGGTTACGCGTTCACCTTTTCAAACATCAACCCGGGCTCAAAGTGAGCTTTCTGTTCAACACACACACACCAGCACACGACTCTCACACAGCACAGCGCACACACTGGAACACAACGCACATACCGGAACACAGCACACATACACACCAGGACAGAACACACACACACACACACACCGTAACACAACATACACACACACACACACCGTAACACAACACACACCAATACACAACACACACAAACCGGAAAACAACACAACACACTTGAACACCACACACACACCGGAACATGACACACAAAACAACATGCACACCACAATACAGCACACACAACGGAACACAACACACACAATGGAACACAACACACACACACACACACCAGCACACAACACACACACCCACCAGCACACACCACAACAGCCTCGTCCTCCTCTGCCTCTGAGAGCTGGACTCTGCCCGATGAAGTGTTGCTCCTCCGGCGCTGGTGAAGCCGGACCCGGGCACAGGCCGCTGAGACACAGGACACGGAGGCTGTGTGTGTGTGTGTTCTCATATTGTGTATCAGTGTACATAGTGTGTACTTTATGCTTGACCGGTGTGTACTAGCCCAGCGTGCGCAGAGATGCTAACTACGTCCGCTAGTGCGGCCGGTCCTGTCCGGTTTGGATTGACAAGGTCAGCGGCGCGGCTATTGGAATGGCTAATCAGCGGTGGATTGGATTCCTGTGATGGATCGGGCGTGTGTGTGTACACCGATCCTCCGCCGCCGTGTTCCCTGAAAGCTAATCTGTTGCTACCGAGTGGAGCGTGCTCATTAGACACATCACAAGCCCCAGAGAGCAACTCCACAGCTAATGGCGCTAGTTAGCTTTGTAAAATAATCAAACTGCCGTTCATTGATTGGCTGCCGTTTGAATATGAAACATGTACGAGTGTCAAGTGTGACTTACAAGTTATACTTTAATTGAACAACAAAAATACAAATTATTTGACACAGTGATGTTTTATCAATGAGGTGAAGACGGGTGTGCTTCTGCTTCCTGAAGGGGGATGCATGATCAGACTGGATGGGAGGACCCTCTCTATTAAGGTCTGGTCTAGTGTAGGTCTGGGTTAGGTCTGGTCTAGTGTAGGTCTGGGTTAGGTCTGGTCTAGTGTAGGTCTGGGTTAGGTCTGGTCTAGTGTAGGTCTGGTCCAGTGTGGTCTGGGTTAGGTCTGGAGTAGTTCTATGTGGGGTCTAGTGTAGATCTGGGTGGGGTCTTGGGTGGTCTAGTCTAGGTCTGATGTAGATCTAGGTGGGGTCTAGTCTAGGTCTGATGTAGATCTAGGTGGGGTCTAGTCTAGGTCTGGTGTAGATCTGGGTGGGGTCTTGGGTGGTCTAGTCTAGGTCTGGTGTAGATCTAGGTGGGGTCTAGTCTAGGTCTGGTGTAGATCTAGGTGGGGTCTAGTCTAGGTCTGATGTAGATCTAGGTGGGGTCTAGTCTAGGTCTGGTGTAGATCTGGGTGGGGTCTTGGGTGGTCTAGTCTAGGTCTGGTGTAGATCTAGGTGGGGTCTAGTCTAGGGCTGATGTAGATCTAGGTGGGGTCTAGTCTAGGTCTGATGTAGATCTAGTTGGGGTCTAGTCTAGGTCTGGTGTAGATCTGGGTGGGGTCTTGGGTGGTCTAGTCTAGGTCTGGTGTAGATCTAGGTGGGGTCTAGTCTAGGTCTGATGTAGATCTAGGTGGGGTCTAGTCTAGGTCTGATGTAGATCTAGGTGGGGTCTGGCCTTTGCCTGGTCTTAGATCGAGGTGGGGTCTGGAAAAGGTCTGGTCTGGGATCTGATATAAGACGTTGCTAGCAGACCTCCACAAGAGGTCCACCATATGATCTGGACACATGCCTGGGGGCCAATGAGAAGAGGGGACAGAGGTAACATGGAGAAGTGATTAGTATGCAGTGAAAAAGGCCAATCGGTTTCTTACTTAGCATTTAGATAACTCTGTGTCCCCAGCAGCCGGCTTCAAAGTTGACGCCATTTTAGGCACGGGGGATTAATTCCTTGGCCCGCATGCTTCATCGAGTGTCTCATTACCCAACTTTGTCTTGTATTGATGTGAGATTTGATTGAAGATTAGAGCATTTAGCAAACCTAGCTGTTTGGCATGTTCCCGGCCGGCTGGGGCAGTCAATACCGCGGCTTTCATCGCGCTGTCTGCTTCATTTAAACTTAATCAACTCCATCAATGAAGTGGAACAGGCCCACATATCCCTGGAACAATGGCCTCTGCTGCTAATGCTTTGGTCTGCTTCCCAACCTGCTAAAATTACACCGCGATGAACTATTTCACTCAATATGATAATGGGGACGGACGGCCCGCACTTGGCGAGGGCTTAAGCAGGCGGGCCAAAGCCAATGTGACATTAATACGTCTCTATAGGCTCTCTCTGTCTCTCTCTCTCTCCCTGAGGCTCGCTCCATCTCTCTCTCTCTCTCTCTCTCTCTCTGTCTCTCTCTCTCTCTCTCTCTGTCTCTCTCTCTCTCTCTGTCTCTCTGTGTCTCTCTCTCTCTCTCTCTCCCTGAGGCTCGCTCCATCTCTCTCTCTCTCTCTCTCTGTCTCTCTCTCTCTCTCTCTCTCTCTGTCTCTCTCTCTCTCTCTCTCTCTCTCTCTCTCTCTCTCTCTCTCTCTCTCTCTCTCTCTCTCTCTCTCTCTCTCTCTCTCTCTCTGAGGCTCGCTCCATCTCTCTCTCTCTCTCTCCCTGAGGCTGGCTCTCTCTCTCTCTCTCTCTCTCTCTCTCTCTCTCTCTCTCTCTCTCTCTCTCTCTCTCTCTCTCTCTCTCTCTCTCTCTCTCTCTCTCTCTCTCTCTGAGGCTCGCTCCATCTCTCTCTCTCTCTCTCTCTCTCTCTGAGGCTCGCTCCATCTCTCTCTCTCTCTCTCCCTGAGGCTCGCTCGCTCCATCTCTCTCTCTCCCTGGCGCTGATGCTCGCTCCATCTCTCTCTCTCCCTCTCTCTCTCCCTCTCCCTCTCTCTCTCTCTCTGTGACATTGACTAGGCCGGGCCGCTAATGATCGATGTTTCCCGCCCGGTTCTCCCGCCCAATCGGACGAGGCCTCGTTCGCCCGGTGCAGGGCGTGAGTTATAGGACGCGCCGCGTGTTGTTTCTGCTGCGGCGCCGCGGCGAAGACGTGCATCAATCTCCCGCCGCCGTCGCCGTAAAGCAGGTGCGGCGCGAGCCTCCTCCTCCTCGTCCTCCTCCTCACGTCGCCGCGTCCCGTCCTTGGGCGCGGGCGCCCTCCTCTTCATCATACTTTTAGGGCCCGCAGTAGACCCATTCAGGGGCCTGCGCCGCGCCGCAGCCGACGCCCATCTGTTGCGCTCTAATAAATGTGCCACCTCGCCGCCGAGCCGGGGGTAATCATTATGATCAACTGCCAGGCGCCGTGAATTACCATAAAGCGGTTTGTTGAAGTTTTCCCTCTGCCGATAATTAACATGTCTATCACGGCGCCTTTTGTGTTGTTCTAGCGATCACTTATTCACCGTGTGTGCGCGTCGCTCCCGCGCCTCCCCGGCTTCATTTGAATATTTCTTGAAGCCAATTATTGGCACTCGGTGCGCGGTAATGAATGTGTTTGTGTTCGCCTCCCCCGCCGGCGCTCCGAGGGCTCCCCGAGCCGCCGCACTTCCTGGGCCGCGGGAACGCCGAGCACGGGAACGCCGAGCACGGCTCGCTGTCAGCAATTAAAGCAACTCTCTGAGATAATAAACGAAACCTGTTAATTCTTTACATCTATTGTCGTGTCAAGGAAAAACTATTTAAAGTGTGACTTGGTGGATAGGGAGTCTGGTGTTCGCAATGGTCTTTTGAACGACCCCGGTTTGAACCAATCAGGAGCTTATGTGTGGGTAAGGTGGCGTTCTATTGGACCGTCAGTTAAATGATTGCTCCAGACTTGCTAGCTAGCATCCCGCCCATGCGTGCCATCTTGGCTAGCATCAGTTATCATTTCCTCCTCTTCAGAGTGAGCAGAGCTGCAGCTACATTGTGCTAACCAGCTAGTTAGCATCTCCCTGCAGCCGTCCAGAGCTCGGCTACCAGCTACCTAGCTAGCTTCCCTCGGCCGACTACGACTCTGTCAAGCGTGTGTTAGCCTGTCCCATCAATAAACATGACTGGAGGCGCCGCTATACGGTGCTAACTAGCGCGCTAGCATCCCCCACGCGGCTGATGTTTCGTTTGACACGCTAGCAAATGTTCTGTTCCTTTGTTGCCGTGTTTTAGCGCCAGCGAGGCGGTGATTCAGAGAACAGACACACAACGCCCCGACATCAAAGACACGCTGCCGTCGCACACACCGTGTGTGTGTTAGTGTGCGCTCACACATCCCTGTGAGCGGGCGAGGTGTGTGTATGTGTGAGGGAAGTGTACCTGTGCTGGATGACACTCGGTGTGTGTTCCAAGTGAAAAGCATTCCAGACAGAAGGCAGAAACACGCGTGCCTTGGCTCCTTTGTCCCTCCGTCTCGACGGAGGTGACCAGAGAGACAGACGGACCCAGGGTCCTTAAACTCTGCCAGGAGTTTAACTATCTGTCAAATTTGAGTGACAGACAGAGGGAGGCGAGAAGTGTTTCCTTGACGACAACATGGTTTCACTCTGTTGAAAACAAGGAAGGAGAGATAAATATGTTTTGATTCCTTTTATTGTAATGTAGGAGGAGTATATTTGGGGGGGATACCGCAAGAATTCAAGATCTGTTTTATGAGATGCAGCATTTAGCGCCTAACCTTGTATGTTTTTTGGTTAATCGGTTATAATTGGTTGACCAATCGGAGGACGGTATGGATGAATTCAGCAAGTTCCCTCCCTGCTTTTCCACACTTTTGATCAGACGGCATTGGAGTTGAACTCATTGCAAATAATGCATGGAACCAAACGCAATAATAATATTATTTTAATACCTGTTAGAGTTGCACAAAGAGCTAATTCTGAGTTTAAGCCTTTAAAGCTCCACATAAAGAGGCCTGTGGTTTCTAACTACCTGCTGGTGATGTTTAATTCATGCCTAATTGATCCACTTCTGTTTGATCTTGAAGAGGTAGTACCACCTAACGCTTTGACCCGGCGTGTTATGAACCTGAACAAAATAATTCTTTCTTGTGTTCTGCCACACGTTCCCCTGTCTGTCCGGGGCGCGCCGTGCGTCTGTCCGTCTCCTTTAATGGGCTCCCCCTTTGATTCCAAACACCAATAAGTCGGCCGCGGCCGAGCCGAGACGGGGCTAACTAAAGGGAATATATTCATCACATGGAGAGCGGAGGAATAATCAGTGATTATGTCCCTGATTGGGCTAAGTGTTTCCCTGCCAGTCGGCGCCTCGCGCTCCAAGCCGGGCTTCGACCCAACAACCCTTCACCGCGGTGCCATCCATGACACAGAGCTTCCCTCAGATCCACCGCCAAGCCCCCCCCCCCACCCCGATACCCCCACCTCAACCCTAACGCCCCCCCCCCCACCCTGACACCCTCCAGTACCCCTCCCCACCCAGAGCCTCCACGGCCCGCTGCTATCTCAGCCTCTTCATCTCCATTTTCCTCTTTCTGTCTTTTTTTGCGATCTTTCTCCGTGTTTTCTTTCCTCTCAGCCACTTTCTCTCTCCCCCCCCCCCTACTTTTCTCTCTCTCATCCATCCCCCCCTTCCCTCTCTCTCTCTCTTCACCCTCCATCTCTCACCATCTCTCCTCCACCCCCATTCCCTCCCCCCTCTGTCTCTCCACCTCCTCCCCCCTCTCTCTCCTCCCCCACCCTCTCTCCTCTCTCTCTGTCCCAGATAACGGAGCTCTCTCCTGGGCAGGCTGGGGGCTGCCTGGAGTAATGACCGGGGGGGGGGGGGGGGGGGGGGGAGGGGGGGTGTAATCCTGCCTCCAGCCACGGGCAAAGTAGACCCTCGGGGTCAATTTTTAAATACTTTTATGTTTTACACCTTGGCTAGCCCACATTTGTTTTTCTATCACAGCTCGTGTAATGCACACACACTGCTGGGGGGGGCGGGGGGAGGAGAAGGGGCCGTCTGGACCGACGCCTTCGCTCTGAGCACCGTGTGGCTGCGCTGGGAACCTCACAGAGCTAGCTAACCGCACAGAGCTAGCTAACTCAGTGCCACGCCAGAGCGGCTCCTAGCCAGCCAGCTAATACACACAGCGGAACGCCTGGCCCCTGCTTTTGAAACACCAAATATGTTTAATGGAGGCCTAATTGATCCACCGCCGTTTGATCTTGAAAAAGTATTAGTTCATAAAGCGTGTGTGTGTTTTGACAAATATCTCTTGACGTGGTCTTGCAAAGGGTAGAGATGTCCACCTGTTATAATGAAGGAAATGGTTCTTATTAGCCTCCAGAAGAACCTGTGCTGCTAATGCTAACCCACTTCTCCCTCACAACAGACAGTGCTAGTGGAGCTGGTCCTAGCTAGCTTATTAGTAGGGCCATATGAAATCCGTTTTATTTTTTTCCAAATTCCGTTTTGTTTTTTTTCCAAATTCCGTTTTTTCCGTTTTAATTTTCATTAATTCCGTTTTTACACTTAAAGGAGCATTTCACCGGTGGAGGCATGAATATGTATTGCAATTGGGTCCTATATGTAGTCGAATAATAAAATAAAATTCTACTTTGGTGCAGTCTTGACCAAGAAAAGGCAGAAAGTGACTTTTTGGCGCTTGTGGATTGAAGACAACAACTCCCACCATGCACAGCTTCGCTGGCGGCCACTCCCGCTGATCATCTCCGCCTATCGGACACCTCCTTGTTCCATCTACTAATGGAACAAATCAGCGTGGAGCTTGAACCGACGTCACTAGAGTAGTGACGCTTGCACAGAAGCATACGGCCGACATCTTCCTTTATTCTGGGTGGAAATAGTAACATAGTTACGCAATTAAATGCGTTTATGTAAACACTTTTAGCGAGAAATGTGCATTTTAATTTCATAATGTTCGCTCGTTGAATGTGAAGGATGTTTGGTTTGATAGTTATGACGAAGAGGGAACGCTCCATTCACTTGCATGGACAGCGTCTCTGGTTGCTAAGCAACCTCAACGTCTTGGCGGACTATCTGCTGATCAACACTACGAATGCTGGAAACACACCAGACACACCATGTGAAGTTATTTAACCCGATTATTGTTATTTATATCCGACATTATTTAATCTAACCCGATCTAAACTCTATCATGCACCCAAACACGGCGGCATTTGGGTTTCCTACCTCGGACTCCTAAATCCAGCGCAGCCACAGGCGCGTTGGCGCGTTGAACCATTTTTGTGACACACAATGATCAAGCTTCAAGTTAAGCACGTTACACGCGTTTCGTGTGGCCGTAGCCCGTGTCCACCAAAAGCGTCTTTTTATGCGGTTTCACCCAAAAAATCGGCTTCGTGTGGACGGGGCCAAGAAGGCGAACACACGTCACCAAGACGGGGAGACAGCGCCAGGCGACTTACGCCACTATCTGCCAATGGATCGTGGATGCCTGGGCTGATATAACAGTCTCAACTGTGGTCTAAGCTTTCACGAAGGCAGGAATAATCACTGAACTGCCAGGCAACAGCAGCGACACTGACTCGGATAATGACGAGAGGGATCCGGGCATGTTGGATGCCATACTCGCCCAACTGTTTAATTCGGACACACAATAATTCGAGGGATTCGTAGACGGGGAATGAACTGAAAAAGTGAGCTTATTGTTGAGAGATATTGATATTGATGAGATATTGTTAATATGCACATTAACGTTTGAACATCGTTACCATGGGAGTGACCGGAGTTGTCAGAACGCTTAATAAAGTTTGACTTTATCTGACTGTTTTGTTGACATTCCCTTTAGCACAGCTCGGTCTGGTCGATGCATAACGCAACCCCAGTCAAACGTTTGACTGCAGTATCTTCTATTCTATGCGCCTTATAATCCGGTGCGCCCTATACATGAAAACAGTTCTAAAATAGGCCATTCATTGAAGGTGCGCTTGATAATCCGGTGTGCCGTATAGTGCGGAAAATACGGCAGCCCTCGTCTATTTCTTTCGAAATGGTGAACTTTTGCATGGAGCCATCTTCTATGTCAGATCGAGTACCCTCCGCCAATGTAGGCCTACTTCAGTTTTATCAACAGCCTCTGTTATCTTAGCTTCAGACGCTGTGGATGTTAGTTTCTGCTGGTGAAGTCCCACCCACTGGCACTGCTCTAATAGGTCTGTAGCGTCAGTGGGTCGTGGTTGTAGTCGTACGAGAATCATCCCCTCTTACACTTCCTATTTTCTTGTACGCAAAAATCGTCATATTGCGTCATAAAAAACAGGAAGTGTTGGAGATCGATACGGATCTCTCCAGTCTCTCCAGAAAATAAGGAAATGATGCTAGACCATTCAAAAATATGCGGGGGGTTCTAAAAATACAAAGCTTATGTGAAATGGGTGAAGTTGCCCTTTAAAATCATCAGAACGAGTGTCAAATAAGTGCCAACGAATACAATTTAATCAGATAGAAGACTACATTTATTAAAACATCACAATATTGCACTGTTTTTAGTGCTTCAAATAAAAACATGACATAAATATTTAAGTGCTTATAAACTATTTTTTTATAAACTCAAAGTGTTGTTTGAAGGGGCGTGCCCTGGCTACGGCGTTCATTGTTTTTCATATGGATTTTGGACTTCAAGTGGTCATCGCACGTATCTTTGCGTTTCCAATCGATAGTATGTTGACATATTCTACAAAACACCTGAGTGATAGAAGTGTTTTGGATATTGTTCGGCTCTGAATTTGGGGTTAGAACCGAATTACGGGCGCTTCAACTTCTTCTTCGGATTCTTGTTAGGAGCGGGACCTATTGTTTGCGTGGTGGACCGGGGATTTTTTTTTAACATTGTTGTGCGAGTGACTGCTAAACATTCAGTGACGTTAATGTCACCTGTGTTGTTTCCCTTTTCCCTCGAAACTGAATTTCACCAAAATAATGGCGAATTCCGCTGCATTCCGCTGCATATTGTAAATGTGACGTCTGATGTGCCTTGTCCCTGTTGCATGTTATATGTGCTGAAAAACAGGAACCTGCTGGAAATCAGTTATTTTACTAAGACAGGCCCGTTTTAAATTGTAACTTTGTTACTTTTAATACTTTCCTGCTTAATAAAATAAAAAATAAAAAAATAAATAATAAAAAAATATTATCAGTTGATTCCGTTTTTATTGTCCAATTCCGTGATTCCGTCCGCGTTTTCGTTATCGCGGATTTCATAGGGCCCTATATTAGCAAGCTACAGTTCATTCAGAATCTGCGCTGCTTGTTCGGTTGTTGGCTAGCTAGCGTCTAATTCTGGAGCTGGTAGTTCTAGGGCTAGAACCTCGTCCTCGAGGAGACCGTGGGGTGCTGCTCTTCCCGCTGGGTTCTCCCTGAGTAGAAGCGGCCCTTGCGCGTGCCGTTGTTATACAGCTAGCGGTGGAAGCTATCGCTCTGGATGAAGTGTGATGGAGATGGAGGAGAGCGAATGAGGCCCATGTCTGAGGGCTATCGTCCTCCACATCAAAACGCTAAACGCTCTCCGGGGGACAGGGGATCCCCTACCAATGAGAGCCCTCCTCTACCAAGGAAAGCCCTCCTCTGATAGGTTAATTGAAACAAAAGCGCCGGGTCTCGGCCCCCCGAACAGAGGCCCTCGGTAGCGGTGTCGGGCCCCGCCCGGCGAGCTCACCCCCTGAAGGGCCAGAGGAGGTCTGTCAGCTGTTAAATGGTTCCTCCATCCACCCCCCCCCCCCCCCCCGACACCCCAACACCCCACAATCAATGCCCCTCCTCGGGCGGAGGAAACCTAAAGATCCGACCTCGCTGGCTCCTCTTTTGTTGCCCACCTTTGGTTCTTGAAAGAGCGGTTATTAAACTGCCGGGAAGGACGCTCTGCTGTGGTTCGACGTGGGCAGCGACTATTGAAGTGTTCTTCCACCTATTGAGAGACATCGCTTTGTTATCCTCCGACGGACTCGCAGTATATGACTCATCAGACGTGTGCGGCACAATAACACAAACGATTTGTCGATTGAAAGCTCATTCATACGTTCATATATTTAATGTTTAATTCAACATCTGCATTGTTCATCTTTGCACTATCGATTAATAATGGTATATTCTAATTAGTCTAAAACCGTTCGATATGGTACCGGTTTGTTCTACAGCGTTAAACCTGGACTTCAGCTAGTCTCTTCGTGCGTGTGTCTTTACATTCAGGGCTCTGAGCAGACACCTTTATCCAAAGCAACCTACAATAAGTACATTTGTCAGAATAAAGACCAACATTATATATGGCTGTCGGTACAGTACTGTGAACGATGCAACCTGCAGGACGTGAGATGGCTAACCCTGACCAGAGCCCAGCAGGTGATGCAGACCTAGACCGGGGTTTATGAGTTATTAGCGCGCTATCACAGCACCCCATGGCCGGACCCCGAGCCGACCGTCACCTCCAGACCTCCTGTTGACGGCTCGCTGGGCGGGGGAGCTCTGGTGGGCCGAGGAGCGATGTCCTGGTGTTCAGACGGTGGAGAGCGAGAACACATCTCCGAGCTGGCTGTAGTTTTCTGCTCGCTGGTGGGGGGGGGGGGGGGGGGGGGGGGGGGGGGTTGGGGGGGGTAGTATCCGCCAGGGAGGCGACAGAGGAGACGGAGCAGCTCCACCACTCGGGTGGTGCTGAGTGGAGACCGGGGGGGGGGGGGGGGAGGGAGGGGGGGGTACGACCGAGCCAAAAGAGCAAGGAAGCATTCTTCACTTTATTGATTTGGTCGATATTCTTAAATGAGGGGCACTCCAGGCCAGGGGCTCACCTCGGCATTCCTCTCTCTCGCTCTTTCTCTCGCGCTCTTTCTCTCTCTCTCTCTCTTGCCCTCTCTGTCTCTTTCACTCTCCCTCCCCATCTCGCTCTCTTACTCCTTCTCTCTTAGCTCTTGCTCCCCGCTCTCTCTCTCTCTCTCTCTCTCTCTCTCTCTCTCTCTCTCTCTCTCTCTCTCTCTCTCTCTCTCTCTCTCTCTCTCTCTCTCTCTCTCTCTCTCTCTCTCTCTCTCTCTCTCTCTCTCTTGCCCTCTGTCTCTTTCACTCTCCCTCCCTATCTCTCTCTCTTACTCCTTCTCTCTGCCTCTTGCCCTCCCGCTCTCTCTCTGTCTCTCTCTCTCTCTTGCCGTCTCCGTCTCTCTCCCTGGTCACACTGATCCAGCTCTGAGCTCTAACACAGCTCATGTATACGTTCCTGAGACATTTAGCAGATGCTTCTATGCAGAGTTCTGCCTCAATCACATGTGAAACCAGTTCTCACATGTGCTTTCCATTTCTTACTGGTTTGTATATATATATCCTGGTTGCTTGGAGGGAACATTAGATTCAGAACATTTCAACCCTAGAACTAAAATAACAGATCAGTCTGAGACGTTCACTCCATCACCCTGAAGGAGAGGTTAGATAAATCTCCTTCTCTCTGTTTTAATACGTACTCCGAGGAAAGGGTTTGGTTTCCCTGCCGGTGGCGTTCACTGAGACCGGTTGGTGGCGTATCCGTGTAGAAGACATCGCCCCATCCCCTGCCGTACCGGGTAATGGCCTTCTGTGGTTTGCTGGCGACTCTACACGTATAGAACACATATTCATCACATGTCACCGGGGTTATAAACGACTTCTTAAGTCAACTATTGATTAGTTCAGCAGCGACATCACTCGGCTTAAAGCGAATGTCCATAATCAATGAAATCCTCTGCTCTACACTTTCCATTTTTTGTTTGACTGGCAGAAACGTTTGTTTGTGTATTCCCCGAAGATCCAACATGTGGTGTGGAAGTCTGGGCTCAATAATAATCCAGTGAGCAGCAGGAACAGCTTCCTGCCTGAGACTCTGAACTCACAGTTACAGCGAGAAAGTAAAGCAGCACTTTGAAATCCGTCTGTTCATAATACCCCTACCGGGCCACTGTGGGTGTATCTTCTAGTTTATATTATGGGATGTATTTCCTGTTATAGAAGGATGTGAGTGTCAGACCATGGAGTACCTGCTGCTTACCTTAATTAGTAGATCCTTAAAAATGGTCATCGGTCATATTTTTTTCAAACTATAATGAATTAAGGATGAATATAAATTACTAAATAAATGTTGTTTTGTGCTTGCTGAATAGATAATGCATTCAGCAAATCTATTATAAAAGATGAAGTAAATGATCAGTCTCTGTGACGACGGTTCAGTCTTGTTCCGTCACCTGTGAAGCGGGTTCCACTTTACAACCTGTGCACCAGAAAGAACGGAGAACGGATCTCCTGCTCCTCTAAACCGCAGCAGCAGAACCAGTGGGGCCCGGTTCCTCTTTAATGGAGAGTAATCAAACACGGGGTGGGACTGGAGAATAAACACGGGGACTAATAAGGCGCTCAGCCGGAGCGTGTAAATGCAAATGTTCAAGCTGGTTCCCGGAACGCCCCGCCGAGGGGAGAGGACCCCTCCTCCGTCGCGGTAAATCACCTCCGTAATGGCGGCGTAACGAGCGGTTTGTGGTCCGCAGCAGATTGAGTAATAACACACGTGTTGCGCGGCTTGGCGCTTCATTTAGCCGCTCGTCACGCTGCTCTTGGCCGGGGAACAGCTGGGCGCGGCTCGTTAGCGCCGGGCCGGAGCATCCACCACACTGACTTTGGTGACGGGAGGAGGCGCAGTTTGATAGTCTCGCTGCGAGGGCCTCTGTTGTGTTCCGAGGACCGGCGAGATCTTAGGCGCCGACCGGCGAGGGAGCGCATCACACCGCGGCGAACGACGAGCGGCTTTTTACGGCTTTTATTGTGTTTATTGTCTTTATTGTTTCATAGCGTAAAGGAGCTCCGGGGCGGGGGAGAGGAGAGGAGGCGTCTTAAACAAGCGCTTAATAACGGACAGATAGAGTGTGTCGCTGTGTTGTTTGGGGTGCTGCTGATTTAGCGGCTAATTGGTGACAGAAGCTGTCAAACGTCGGCAGTTAGGGGCTGTGGTGGCTTCTGTCAGGAGGAGGTGAGAAGCAGAAACACTTCTGTGACGGCGGTCCCCTCCTCTTTCTTGTCAGAGATTTACCGAGAAGAAGCCAGGATGGGGTGGGGGGGGGGAACAACAAATAGGAGGAAAGAAAACAATGCGGCGGCGATGACGGACCTATTGTCACTCCCGCTCACGTCTCTGGCGCCGCTGATTAACGCGTTTGTTTGAAGACATTTTGATCGTTTCCTCGCACACTAAAACACACACGACACAGGATTACATGTTCTGTTTACAGACGCCAGCACACACACACACACACACACACACACACACACACACACACACACACACACACACACACACACACACACCCTCATGCATAGAGAAACACTCGCTCACGCTCATACATACACAAACACAGAAACAATACAGCAGCCATCACTAGAGGGGGAGAGACACTGAGGGAGACAGAGATGGAGGGGCAAAGGGAGGGGAGAGACGGAGGGGAGGGAGGGAGGGAGATACACAGAGGGAGACAGAGATGGAGGGGCAAAGGGAGGGGAGAGAAAGAGGGAGGGGAGAGAGGGAGGAGGGAGAGATAAAGAGGGACTGACTGATCTCTGGAGGGCATCTGACTCTAACCCTCTGTCCTCGGAGCATTAAAGTGAACAGTAATTAGGCTTTGATACTCTGGCAAATGAACAGTAATTAGAGAGTCTGCTGCTCATTGAATATTCACACCGCTGTCGAACCCCGAGACGCTCGCCACCGCACACGGCAGCATGCTACGGGCCCTGCAGATGGTCCTGGGGGGGAGGGAGAGGGGGGGGGGGGGGGAGAGAGAGAGATGGATGGTGAGAGGGAGGGAGAGAGAGAGGCTCAAAGGATGGAGAGATGGATGGGGGGAGAGAGAGAGGGGAGGGAGGGAGGGGGAGAGAGAGAGAGAGAGATGGATGGTGAGAGAGAGAGGGAGGGAGAGGGAGAGAGAGAGAGAGAGAGAGAGGATGGAGAGATGGATGGGGAGAGGGAGAGAGAGGAAGGGAGGGATGGAGAGGGGGAGAGGCAGGTCACCCGGGCCTCTCTCCCCCCTCAGAGGGGGGTGTGGTTATCCAATCCTCACCAGATCATGGGCCAATTATAAAGAGAAGTGTCAGTCAGGGGGAAGTGGTCATGTGATTACGGCGGGAGGCTGAACCAGGTGAGGGCCCGGCTCCGCGGGCGGCTTTGATTTGCTAATCAGAGGTGGAGGAGCCTGGGCCGGCTGTAGGCCGCTCCTCTCCCCCTCTCCCCCTCCCCTCCTCCCCTCCCTCCCCCCTCCCCCCTGACCTTCTTAGAGCGGCCCGTCTAATCCTGGCCTGGAAGGAGATGCCAGGCGGAGACTCTGAGGGGAGACAGGGGAGACGGGGGAGGCAGGGGGGAGTCAGAGGGGGGGAGGGTCCTCTGTCCAGTCCTCCAACGAGGCACTGGGGGGCTCGCCACCAGAAGAGGAGGATGGAGACGGGGAGCGGGAGGAGAGCCAGGCCCGGTCGCCGCGGCGACGTGAGGAATCAAAGAGCTCCTCCGGCGCCGCGGGGGCGCTAGCGTTAGCCTAATTACGCTAATAGTTTTAAAGGCACTCCCTCGCGCTGCTTTAAAAAATAACACAACACACACACACACAACACACACACACGCGTGTTAGAGAGGGGGGCCGGCGGCGGGCTGTGATAGGTGGAGGGAGGGGATCAAAGGGGGGCGGGGCAAACACTTGTCTCTGGAAGCGGGGGGGAGGAAGGTCCTCTTTTGCTCCCTAATTTCCAGAGGAGGCGCGACAGAGTATCCTAATTTACCGGCTGCCGACCGCGGCCGACACGGGGGGGAGAGTGCCCTGGCCCTCCCCCTCTCTCTCCCCCGTCTCCCTCACCCTCTCCCCCCCCGCAGCTGTGCGTGGAGGCCGGGGAGAGAGAGTGAGAGAGAGAGAGAGAGGGAGAGAGGGGACGGGGGAGACACGAGGCCGGCGCTATAATGAAGCGCGCTCAGCCCGGCCCTGACAGCTCTGGCAGCTGATGCAGGAGCTCCATGCTAATTCCTCAGCTAGCCGGTGATGGATCCTGAAGCCCTCACCGCACATCCCATTAGCCCCTGTCTGGGACCGCGCTGCGGAGAGGAGGACCAGAAATTCTCCAGGAGAGGAGGGTGGAGGAGGGTGGAGGAGGCTGGGGTGGGGCGGGGGGTGGAGAGGCTGGTCCTGGAGGAAGCGGTGATGGAGTGCGGTTGGGTGGAGGGGGTGTCGGGGTGATGTTGGGTGGTGCTGGTGGTGTTTGGGTGGAGGTGGCGGCGCGGGGGGGGGGGGTGGACACAGAGGATCCAGTCAGAGGACGTTATGCAAGCGGGCGTGTCCCGGAGTGCAGCAGCTCTCCAGAGTTATTGATGACTTAACCTCCGGGGGGCGGGTCGGCCTGATGGATACCGCGCCGCCAGGCAGCGGTAACAAGGCAGACGGTGAATCACCGCCGCCACGGCGCCCGGTAAAAATAGAGTGTGACACGTGGCTCTGCTCGCAACGCAGCCTCGCTGCCTCGCTGCCTCACACGGCATCCTGTGGCCCCCGGCTGAGGAGAGAGGGGAGAGAGGAGAGGGGGAGGAGAGGGGAGACGGGAGAGGGAGGAGAGGAGAGGGAGGAGGGGAGAGGGGAGAGGGGAGTGGCCGTGACGGCCATCGTCGTGGCGATGCGGAGAGGGGGGAGGGGCCTGTTCGGCCTCTCCTTCACACACAACACTCGCCTCTCTCAGCAGCCGGGAATAGATAATAATAAAGCGCAGGTAGTGGAGGCCATCAGGCGCTCAGGTGTGTTTACCGCGCGCCTCTCGTCCCGGCGGTGGCGGCAGCGGCGAGATATATAAATGACCCCCCCCCCCCCCCCCCTGAACAAATGGGGAGAGGAGGCGGTGGCGATGCTGGGCTCGGGGCCCCCGGATCCGGCCCTTCCTGGCGCCGCGTGACAAATGGCGGGCGGTGGGTTGGGGGGAAGCAGAGAGGTTACCCTGACAGACAAGGAGCACAATTATCACGGCATGATGAAGGAGCCGGCCCGGCGCCTCGCTCCGTTAATTACCGCCCGTCGCTGGCCGCCGCCGACGCCGGGAAAAACACGGCGTGACAAGTGTGGAAAAGAGCAAGCACTAGATTACTGTCGGGGAGAGTAAACGGGGGCTGGCGTGGCGGCGGCGTGATGTACGGCCGCCATTACTCAGCCGCCCCACCGAGTGCTGAGGACAGCACTAGAGCGCCCGTTAGTCAGGGAGGGGGGGGGGCAGCGCAACGCTCCGCCCACACCGCCGCACAACACCCTTCCCAAAGACTGGGGGGGGGGGGGGGGGGGGGGGGGGCCGGCTGGGTGACCTTTGTTTTGGCAGCGGGCCGCTCGCAAACTTTTCATCGATTTTTACGGAGACGGGGATCCACGCTTAAACACGTGAAACGAGCGCCAGGCCGTAGAGGGGGGGGTGGTCACGGTGGGGGGGGGGGGGGGGGGGGGGGGCGGGGGGAGACATAGGAGCAGAGCTAGCATAACACACGGGCTGTTGGATGAGTTATGGTATGGTGTGTGTGTATGTGTGTAAGGATAATAGCTACCACGAAAAAACATAACAAAATACTGTTAGATGAATTATGCCGTGAGGATATAGCATCAAAGCTAACATAACAGTAGGATTGTTAGATGAATTATAGGATGGTGTGTGTGTGAGGATATAGGATCATAGCCAACATAAAAAACATAACAAAAAGACTGTTAGATGAATTATGGTATGGTGTGTGTGTGTGTGTGTGTGTGTGTGTGTGTGTGCGTGAGGATATAGCCTCCGAGCTAACATACCAAACAGACAGATGAATTGAGGTCATGTGTTGTTAGCGCTGCGCGAGGATGATACAGCGTCAGGAACTATCAATAGAGTACAAACCTTCAGTCGTCACGGCGATGTGTGATGTAGGCCATCTGAGCCCCCCCCCCCACCTCCATCAAGCTGTAAGTGCTTTAATTGTCTCTAAACGTGACGTGAGTCAGCCACAGTTTAAAGCCCTTCTCAAGACGTGTTTCTGACTCTTTTGTGATGCGTTCAAACGGCGCCGCCGACAGCAGGCCAGCTTCCCGCGTCGTCTGTCCCTCACACTTCCTGTCCTCCGCCAGACGAGCGTTTTCTTCGGCGCTCCGGAAACACCTGCTGTACTCTTAAAGAAAGCATCAACCTCTGGGAATACGCCCATGTGCCGGAACAGGGAAAGCTCATTGGCTCGTAATGGCGCATGACAGATCATGTCACGTCAGTTTTGTTAATTTGGCGTCTTCCGATCCATTGAACGAGCCGCCTCTCGGCCGGTCGGGGATAGATGATGCTGAGGATGGCTGGAGGAGGCGGAGTCTCTTGTTCTGGTTTTGTCACATTGTGTGATGTCTCTCAGATGAGTGGAGAAGAAAGCAGCGCGACCAAAGGCCTGCGAGGCATTTAAAAACACATTGCACACGCTTCAAACATTAGCGTGGAAATCATGCAAATACACGCATGGTGACATGATGCCGACGCTAAACAAAGAGCACAGGATCTTAGTCCACATCTAAATACTGTGAGCCTACTGAACGGAAAACATTGAGCTAGTGATGAAAACACTAATATAACTCTGCTTTCTTATGCTATACTATTACTGTACTAGCTAAGTACTAGCTGGGGTACAATAACTGTAGTACTAAAACTGTACCAACTGTAATACTTGTAAAACTGTACTAACTGTGGTACTATAACTGTAGTTGTATTTCTGTACTAGCTAAGTACTATGACTACAGTAGCTTCGTACTATAACTGCCCCATAACTGTAATGCTATGACTGCATTATAACCGCAGACTAACCAGAGGAGCGGGCAGCACTCCACTATGGAGCCATCAGCCTCTAATCTGCCTTGTCATTTTATTCTCATATGCATGTGTAAACGGAGCGTTCCACATGAATAGTGGGACAATACCAACAGGGCTGAGAGGTGTGTGTGTGTGTGTGTGTGTGTGTGGGGGAGGGGGCTCCCAGTAGCAGCCAGAGACCGCCTTTGGTTTCCAGGTCAGTGCCCTTGAGCATGCTTGGTTACAGCTGTCTTCTGCGTCCTGATTGGCCGAGGCGCTGCAGGACGGCGGTCCAAGAGGCCGTCGGGGGGCGGGGAGGGGGCGGGCCATATGCATGTCCACTTCCTCCCTGAGGCCTTCCCCTGGATGCACAACTTCCTCCTGCTGTCCGCTCAGCGCTGCCTGTGATTGGTGCGTTCTCAGACGAGGACCGGGGAGAGCAGGAGAGAGGACCCAGCTGTCAGGACGTCTTGGAGACGTCTGAGTAGTTTTCTACCTTTTAGCCAATGGCCCCGCAGCCCTTAGTCTGCTCGTTACCAGCTCACATTAAGTGCCACATTTATGTCCTAATTAAGGGCAACATATGCTTACAAATGTTTTACACTTTTTTTCAAAGTTGTTTCAAATTTACATTTACATTTAGGGCATTTAGCAGACGCTTTTATCCAAAGCGACTTAAATACATTTGCCAGAAGAAAGGGAGACAATAGATGTCTGTGTGTACAGTAAGGATCTTAATAGAACCAAGTAACAAGCACTACCCATCACTAGGTTAACCCATTCCCCTTGAAGTGCCAGATTGTATTTTTAAGGTGTGATCATTTATTTTTTGCATTTACTTGAATATTCAGTTTCTCTAATTATTACGTCTGTGTTTTCCAATGATCCCAATATATTACAGAATTATTGTTCACAAGTGTTCGGCTATAATACTGTAGTAGTAGATTAATAACAGATTTGTAAACGGTCATATTGCAACTGGGAATTGGGAACTTCAAGTGCATTTATTTGATTTTATTTGGAAATCTTCGGTAAAAACTTCCCTGCATCCGAAGTCCCAGGACGGAGTGTCCAGGCTTCCAATGGGCCTTCCGGAACAACCCCCCCCCCCCCCGCCCCACCCCCCCCCCCCCCCTCCTGAGTCTCATTCTAATGAAATCTCATTCAGTAACATTAAAATGTATAAATTATTGGCTCCAACGGCATTATAAAGCATCTGCACTACATTTGGAAAGCCGTGTGTGCCAATCAAAAAAAAAACTCCAGTAAAGATATATTTCTAGATATGTATATTTATGCGTATCTATAGGCTCGCTTCAATGATAGTCGATACCTGTAACCACAACATACTCCTCATTAAAACACATTAATATTGACCGTCATGTATAAAATCATTACCCATCGCCGCTTCCACACAGAATCGTTTTGGATCTGGTTAAACATGCCATCTAATCTCTTGAAACACATAATCGGCTGTTCTTGAACAAATGTGTTCCTCCTCCTCCTCCTCCTCCTCCTCCTCCTCCTCTCCGCGGCGATGGCTGCGATGCTAATTCTCCGACACGGCGCTCTGGCATCCCGCCGCCGCCGTACCGAGGAGCGGGCGCTGCGACAGGCCTTATTAACGGCCCGGAGGAGAGGTGAGGGGAAGGAATGGCCTCCATGAATCAATATGTGTAATGGTGGAAGGCCAGATGTAATAAATAACCCAGTAACCCGAGTAAGTAATGAGGCTGGCCGCTCCCGGGTGGAGGCCCGGGCTAATAATCCCAGCTCGCCGGCGGATGATGTAGCGCTGCCACCGGGCAACACCTGTGCAATTAGCAGCGCGGTTTGGTCGGCGCGGTGCATTAATTCAGCCTTCCTAAAGGGGCCGATGAGCAGGCTAATAATGTGCTCTACTTGACTCCGTGTCTGGCCCAAAAAGGGCGTCTAATTAGGTAAAGGTAATTAATTAGAGCTAAACGATGCTAATCAGCGCCCGTTAGCGTGCCTAGCTTCTTGGCATTAAGACGCCGGTGCCCCCCTGCGCTGTGATTGTCCGGGCCGCGGCGTGCGGGAGGAAGGATATGGTTTTAATGTGGGTGATGTGGGACACCTGGGCTCTGCCCCTTGTCTAACGAGGCCGTTAACTCTGCTGAAGGACCCCGTCCAGCCAGCGGCGCGCGGACACGCTCGTTAGCGGGGGGGGAACCGAGGGCTCGGACACGAGCCAATAAGAGGAGAACTTACAGTTTAGCGCCCCGATGTGGGGGTGCCGGTGTCCCCCTGGAGTTGAGTTGGAGTCTGGGCCTTTTAGCGGATGTCTCTGTCCGCTGCACAGCAGAGCTAGCAGCAAAACACAGCGTTAGCATTAGCATCAGCGAATCACGGAGTCCCCCAAGACAAATATTGAAGCGGCTCTGGTTGCAATTAGAATATGAAATGTGTGCTTGATGAGCAGAATGAAAGCGGTGTCTCATGTTACCTATCATGTCCAATACCGGCCCCCCCGGAGAGCCGTTCCCGGGCCGCGGCGGGCTAGGGGGGGGGGGAGCCTAATGGTTATCCTAACGAGTGTTGACTCTCCGGATCAGAGCAGCGCGGGCGACGGGGGGGGGGGGGGGGGCGACGGGGGTTTGTTTGGATGTGCGGCGTGCTGCGGTATTCCCGTTTCCCGCTCCGTGCCGCCACGTGAGTGATTCAGGAAGCTGTTGTTATTGTTTTTCCCGCGTGTGCGCGCGGCGCTCGCATGGGACGCCGTCTCTGGCGTCGCCGTGGAGACGGCCGCTCCCCTGGCTCGCATCATTAGGAGGTTCTCGGGGTGTCTGTGTGTGCTGCCAGAGACGGGCCGGGCTACCCGGCTGTCAGGGAGGCTGTTTGAAGAGGACGTGCTCCATGCGTCTCGCTGGGGGGGCCGCGTCGGGGGGCCGCGTCGGGGGGCCGGGCCGCGTCGGGGGGCCGGGCCGCGTCGGGGGGCCGGGCCCCTGGGCGCCGACACCGCGCTCATGCATTATTCAATACCGAGGCTAACGGGCGGGGCCACGTCGCCACGGAAACACTCCTCCTCGTGGATGCAGACCTGCCCGACCTCTGACCCCGCCTGGCGTCCGCTCGATGCGCTTGTTTTGGGTAACCGCCGCCCATTCAATTAGGGGGCGGCCATCTTGTTAGCGAGCGGACATGAGCTCGGTCTCGCCGTCCGAGCGGGAGGGGGTTATCGGTTCATCGCGTTGATACACGTACCAGTACATCATATGTACTGGTACACACCGATACACGACTCGTACTGGTACTTGTTGTGTATTGGCGTGTCAACACATACCAGAACACACCAGTACACACCACGTACTGGTCTGGATTCTGACCGGCGTTTAGGACTTGAACTGTGGCCCCCGCCCGGTCGAAGCTGAGGAAGTCTTGGTCAACGGTGTCGCTGTTAGCAGGTGGAGGAATCTGAAGCTAGGTCCTTTACCAAACCGTTTTAGTGGTGTTCCTTTTGAAAACCTTGTTGAATAAGTACGCATTGTAGCTTGTTGCTAAATCTACAAAGCCAACACCCACACACCGGGACGAGCAGGTCAGTGACCCCGTTATAGTCCTCGGACTGAAAGGCTCTCCGCTCCAGAGTGTTTGTTCCGGTTCCATCTCGTCTGTCGCTCACCGCAGGCCGAACGGGTGCACATGTCGGGTCACATGACTCGCTGTGATTGGCTGCCCAGGGGAGGGGATGTGTGGGGGGGCGGGGGGTGTTGTCTGAAAGCATGTGCGTCAAGGCGCTGATGTGTGCCCCCCCCCCCCCGGTGGTGTTTAGATGGTTGGGCCCGCTGAGACGCCTCTTACTGCTGCCATTAGAGAGAGGAAGGTGTTCCAGCATTTTAAAAATTGTTGATTTTCCGCGTAATGATAGCGAGCACAATTAATCTCAGCCTGGCGGCTCCTCTCGTCCTTGTCTCAATTAGCTGTGTGTGTGTGTGTGTGTGTGTGTGTGTGTGTGTGTGTGTGTGTGTGTGTGTGTGTGTGTGTGTGTGTGTGTGTGTGTGTGTGTGTGTGTGTGTGTGTGTGTGTGTGTGTGTGTGTGTGTGTGTGCGTGCGTGCGTGCGTGTAAGATGAGTGTCATCATTTTGTGCACTTAAAAGACGTTGATATTAGCCCATTAGTGGGGAGTGTTGCGTTATAATCATGCCTTTATCAGCCTCTCTGTCTTCAGAGGAGGCTCTGTGTTGTGCTGGGTGTCCTCAGAGCTGCAGACTCCAGCATGCATCCTGACACTAACTTTCCTCTTGGTTGAAACATAAGCCATCGTTTTCCCTGTTTTCCCTGCATCTTATTATGGTATGGATGAGGAGACACTGTGTGTGTGCATGAGCGTGTCAGAGTGTGATTGGGTGGGCGTGATGGGGGGGGTCTCACTGTGTGTGTGTGTGTGTGTGTGTGTGTGTGTGCGTGCATCTGCAAGGGGCCTAGGGTGTGTTTGTGTCTGAGGACTGTGGTGTGTGTGTGAGTTATTGGGTGGGCATTTTGGGCGATCCAACTGGTAGGGGTGTGTGTGTGGAAGGCCTGGGGCATGTGTGTGTGTGTGTGTGTGGGGGGGGGGGGGGTACTTGTGTTGTCAAAGAGCTGAAATAGCCATGCTGCTGTTCTCCTGCTAAATGCGATCACTTTAAATAACGTGAGTGGCATGCTGCTGGCTGCCCAGTGCTGGGTGCTGGGTGGGTGCTGAGGGTGCTGGCTACTGGGTGCTGGCTACTGGGTGCTGGCTACTGGGTGCTGGGTACTGAGTGGGTGCCCGTTGCTGGGGGGGGGCAGCTGTATGTAGGCCAGGGTGCTGTGTGATCCAGGCAGTCTGGCCCCACTCTTCCTGTTGATTAGGGATGAGCAGCCCGGGGGGGCCGGGGGGTCCGGGGGTCTGTAGGGCTGGGGGGGGGCGATGAGCGGTCAGCTGCAGCGAGGGGCGCGTGGTGTCGGACTGGAAGTGGGGAACGGGATCATCACGGCTCTCTGTGTGCCGCCCGGAAGACGCTTGGTGTGGAGGTTTTATCAGCAGTGCCAGGATCCTCTCCCCCCTCCCCCTCACCTCCTCTCTCCCCCCTCCTCCCCCTCTCCCCTCCCTCCCCCAACTCCCCCTCTCCCCCCCACCTCGCCCTCTCCTCCCTCTCCCCCACCTCCCCCTCTCCTCACTCTCCCCCCCACCTCCCCCTCTCCCCCCCACCTCGCCCTCTCCTCCCTCTCCCCCACCTCCCCCTCTCCTCCCCCCCCCACCTCCCCCTCTCCCCTCCCTCCCCCAACTCCCCCTCTCCCCCCACCTCGCCCTCTCCTCCCTCTCCCCCACCTCCCCCTCTCCTCCCTCTCCAACACCCCTCCCTCTCCCCCACCTCCCACTCACCTCCTCTCTCCCCCCCCCCACCTCCCCCTCTCCTCCCTCTCTCCCCCACCTCCCCCTCTCCCCTCTCTCTCCCCCCTCTCCCCTCTCCCCCACCCACCCCCCCACCGCCCCCTCTCCCCCCTCTCTCCTCAGACTCTGGCCCGGTGAAATCCCTCGCCGTGTGTTTTTGTTGTTGTGTTGGTGTTGGTGTTTTGAGGCGAGGAGGAGGAGAGGGAGGAGGAGGAGGGAGGAGGGAGGAGGAGGAGGAGGAGGGTGTAGCGCTGCTCTCCGTGTCGCCCCCCCCGGCGCCGCGCGGCAGAGCTGCACGGTGAACTCTCGACACTTAAACGCTGAGATGCGACTGATTTGGGCTGATAATGGCCGCCCTAATGGAAGCTGATCGGCCGCAATGTCTGCGAGTCCTGCAGCACGGGGGCTGTAATGAGATGTGAGCCGACAGTTAGGAGAGGGAGGGAGGGAGGGAGGGAGGGAGGGAGGGGGGAGAGAGAGAGAGAGAGAGAGAGAGAGAGAGAGAGAGAGAGAGAGAGAGAGAGAGAGAGAGAGAGAGAGAGAGAGAGAGAGAGAGAGAGAGAGAGAGAGAGAGAGAGAGAGAGAGAGAGAGAGAGAGACTAACAGGAAGCGTAATGTGGGTTGGTTGGCAGAGAGGGACACCAGGTCTGGCAGCGGAGATGGAGTTCTGGGTGGGGGGGGGGGGGGGTAGAGGAGGGTGGGGGTGGTGGAGCAGAACAGCCAGGAGACAGTGAGTCGAGTTGGCAGAGAGAGGATTCAGGCAGGGAAGGAGGAGGTGGAGGAGGAGGAGGAGGAGGTGGGGCTGACCCCTCTGCTCCTGCTAGACGGGCTAACGGAGGAGGCGTCGGCAGGCTGCCCTGGGGTCAGGGACCTGCTGAGGGATGGCGGGCTCTGGGGTCGGCGTGGAGACCGGGCCCTGGAGCTCCAGAGCTAGCATGCTAATCCTCGCTAGCCCCGGAGCTCCAGAGCTAGCGTGCTAATCCCTGCCTGTTGTCACGGCTACCGGCCTCACAGAGCAGAGGCTGACTCTCTCAGATCGCCTCCACCCTAACACCACCTCTAGCCTCCACCCTTACACCACTACCAGCCTCTAGCCTCCACCCTAACACCACCACCAGCCTCTAGCCTCCATAACCTCCACCCTAAAACCTCCAACCCCACCAACCTAACACCATCAATAACAACAAAACCACCATCCTCACTGTTAAGATAACCTCCACCCATACACCACCAAGACCGCCAACTGTATCGGCATCATCAGCACCATCAACCACTTTCAGTCCCATCCCCACCACCCAAGCCTCCACCAGTACTACCACCACCTCCTCCTCCTCCTCCTCCACCACCACCACCACCACCACCACCACCATCACCTGGGGACTCGTTGAAATGATCTGGCAATTATCCAGGTGGGGAGCCTGTAATTACTGGTCTGTAATTAATGACAGCGATCCGACGCTGAGAAACCAAACAATTAGAGAGCTGTGATGTGTTCCCTAGTTAGCTAATGCTACCTCATTAGCACCGACCACTCAGGTTAGAGAGGGGGGGTAAGAAGAGACTCACATAACAGATAAGACGGATGACGTGTTTGATTAGTCCCAGAGGAACATGAGCAGAAGTCAAGGACAGCCGTAGATATTAGGAATATATGTTCACAATAACGTTATTAGCATTTGAGTTACTACACAAAATATATACAAGATCTGCAATCTGTGGGGAATTTATTTCCATGTGCGGATCTACACTTTGTGTGTGTGTGCGCGTGTGCGTGCACATGTGCGTCTTTAAATTGCTTCCTGGTGATCATTTGGTGTGTTTACATGATAGAAGTCAGTTCCCTAATTATCCACAACTAATACTTTTGAGAGTTTAATCCAGTTTATATGTTCATGCCCTGCATATTTAAACGCACACACACACACACACACACACACACACACACACACACGCACACACACCCCGACTTGCAGTATTATTGTTATTTTTTCTGCCTCTAATTTCCCCGTTTGAGCTTTGAAGACGTCTCGGGGGAACATCGCAGCTAAGCATTCTCTGTTAGCCAGGAAACGCCGCGCAGAGGAAAACTTAGCTAATTAGCCTCCGCTAGGAAACAAGGCGTAGACTGTTGAGGTTATAGGAACCTGCTGACTCCTCTTATCCTCTCCTCTCCCTTCTCTACATCTCCTCCTTCCCCTGCTCCCCCCTCTGCTCTTCATTCCCTCCCCTCCTCTCCCTCCTCGCCCTCCTCTCCCTCCTCTTCCTCCTCTTCCTCCTCTCTCATGCTAATTCAGACCAAGCGTTTTCCCAGAATCCTCCAGTTCCTCCCGGTTGCCGTGGGCACCCCGCCTGCACTGGCAGAGTCCCCCCCCTCTCTTCGATTGTCTCTTTAAACACCAACATGACACCAACACGACGTCTACATTACATTTACTTTGGAAGGAGAGACCTTCATCAACGTTCAACGTTGCACCTTTTCAACAAACACAAACCCCAAAAAACGTTTATTTTTTAAACCTCCGTTCTTCGGGGTTCATCTCCGTCCACATCCAGCCGCCCCGATCCACCGCCACTCAAATCCTCCACCACCCAATCCCATGCGTCCCTGGAGCCCTTGGTCCCGCCCTCCGCTCGTACCTCCCGCCCGCGTCACTGCGGAGGGGGGGGGGGGGGGGCGGTACCACGCTGTCTGGAGGCCCGTCCGCCGCCCGTCTTGTTGGGGGGGTTATCCGGCGCTCAGGTTCAAAGTCGGCTCAGATCCGTCTGTCAGCGGGCGTTAGCGGGACCCTGTCTCAGCATCGATCGCCCCCCCCCCCCCCCCCGCCTCCAGCCTCATTCCGTAAACTCACCGAGATTCCTCTCAAAGTGGGACGTCGTTCCGCTGACTGGAACAGAATTTACTGCTTGTTTGCGTTTCGTTGCGTTTGGGTTTTCCTGGCTCTTTTTTTGCGTTGAATTGCCGTTGATCAAATGCAGAAGATCTGCATCCTCTGTAGACGATCAGGGGATGCCCTGCTTCGTAGGGCGGCTGGATTCAGCCTAAAATGAGGTTATTCCTCCTGTCTCTTTGGTAGTGGTGTGTGTTCGACAGCCGGGTCAGACCCCGCCTCCCATGCCTCCCTTCCTGCTGCGATCAGATCCTCACGGCCTCCTCCGCACTGTACCACTGAACTCCAGCGTGGCGGTGTAACCAGATCACACGCTGATCAACGTCACTCCTGAAGACGTGGAACTTAAGGAGAACAAAAGGTTTTCATATGCGCGGCTCTAATTGCCGGTTTAATCATATTCTAATGGTATTCAGCCGCAGGCCGCGCGATGAGGTGGGGATATATGAGCTGCCCTTTAAAGGTTCCAGACGGGGCTTGTCCATGTATTAGAGCAGCCAGAGACGTCCTCCACGTCCGGGGAGAGAGAGTCAGCGCCGTGCGGGCTTTGTCTGGCGTCGCGGAGGGTTTGAGTTAGTCGGTCGATGTGTGTTACCAGAAGTACACAAACACACACCACGCAACGCAACACTGTGGTAACCGCGGGAACGGCTTGTTTAGAGTCTGGAGACGGAACGCCTCGGTCTCAACATGTTTACCATGTCTCTCTGTGAATGATTCAGTATGACACCCAATGGGTGAATAGTGAGGGTGGGGGTTCTGTGGTCGTCAGGCCCCGACTCCTCCTACTCTTTCCTCCTCACTGGGGGCTTAGCCCCGTCATACAGGCCTGCATCTTATTATAGTGTGTGTGTGTGTGTGTGTGTGTGTGTGTGTGTGTGTGTGTGTGTGTGTGTGTGTGTGTGTGTGTGTGTGTGTGTGTGTGTGTGTGTGTGTGTGTGTGTGTGTGTGTGTGTGCGTGCTATAATGCTAGCGGGTGGGTGGCAGACAGACAGACAGACAGCCTGTAAGAGAGCGGTGTGTGTGTGTAGGACAGACAGACAGGCTGGCTGTGTGAGTGTGTCAGACAGACAGACAGGCAGTGTGTGTGTGTGTGCGTGGCGGACAGACAGGGTGTGTGAGGCTGTAAAGCAGGCCGACAGGCCCTTGATGGCGGTGATGATCACAGGCAGTAAAGCGTACAGATGGTTCTGCTGATGGCGGCCGACTGCAGATCAGATCACAGTCGGGATTCTGTTAGGACAAAAGCGGCGGTTATGGTCGCCACCGGGGCCGTACGCCGCCACCCTCCCCCCCCCCCCCCCCCCACACACAGACAACTTTTCATCCCGCTAAGTTATTGAAGTTATTTGCTGGAAACCGTAGAAGTGACAGCCCCCCCCCCCCCCCCCCCCGGTCCCTGGGGGGCCCTCAGAAGGCTCCTCTCCTCGCTCTGTTTTTATGACCTACCTCAGCTCCACCGGCTGCATATTTACTGAAGCACTCCAGGTTAAGTACCGCCGGCACGCCCGGCCCCGCCCCCCCCGGGAATCGAACCTTCTGGTCACAAGTCTGCTCTTTAAACATGGCCGCTAATTGGGCCGGGGAGGGGGGAGGAGAGAGGGGCGGCTCCGTCTCCGCACGCCGCGCGCTTTAGGGCCGCGAGGAAACGCTGCACAAACAACCGTAAACCGCTTTTTATGTGCGTCTGGATCGGGACGCTGCTGTTGTGTTGGTGTGTTGGTGTGTCTGTGTGTTGGTGTGTCTGTGTGTTGGTGTGTCTGTGTGTTGGTGTGTCTGTGTGTCGGTGTGTCGGTGTGTTTGTGTGTCTGTGTGTTTGTGTGTCTGTGTGTCTGTGTGTTGGTGTGTCTGTGTGTTGGTGTGTCTGTGTGTTTGTGTGTCTGTGTGTTTGTGTGTCTGTGTGTAGGCGGGGTCTTAAAGGTGGAACAGCGCTCTCTATCATGCAGTAAAACCCACCGGACTCGCTTCATTAAACCATTACGATACCAGCACAGTCGTACGGCCTTTTGAATATGAATGATCCAGTATTTATTATACATGAACACAGTTTATCGATATTTATTGATACAACAGCATGCGTTTGCATAATTAGGATTAGCAAATTTAATTAGCGTTTGTTTTAGGCCAAATGGTGGCCTGCTAGTTGTATCGGAAGCAACCGGAGACGTTAAACACACATCATGTCTGCCAGGGCTAACTAGTACACACGTATTAGATATGAATGAGTGAATGCAGTGACATGGTGAGAGCTGAGCGGTCGGGACGTTGAGGATCAGCGACGTGTCGGTCTGCGTGACGCACAGTGAGCCCCACAATCTGCTGTTTGGCGTGTTTAGACGCTGGTTGGAGTCGCTCCCGCTAACCTCTGGATCTCCAGTCCGCTGTGCGTAATCGCCCGCTCAGCTCCAGCGCTAATTAGCGTAGCGTTGATGCGCGTGGCCCAGGGCTAGCATGGTGGAGGCTGGTCGCCGGCGGGGGACGGGGGGGCTGGTGGGACCGGGGGTTGGCAGGGGGCCGCTGATGAGCCACCACTCCCCGGGCGCCCACGGGCAGCCTGCTGGGAGGTGGGAGGGTTCGAGTCCCGGTCCAAAGCGCCCCGGGGGGGAGGGGTTTGAGCGGAGGGCAGCGGCGTGGAGATGATGCTTCCCTCGTTATCGTGCGTCCCTTGATTGGGTTGATTGATGTTTTATTATATCTTTATCATATAACGGTCCTCTTCCTCACCCTCCTCCTGCTCCTCCTCCTCTTTACTTCTCCCTCCCCCCCTCCTGTCCGACCAATCAGGGATTGTGATTTATATTAGCCCAATCACATGCTCCCTCGTTGACCTTTTGACCTTTCCCATCCTTCAGCTCTTCCTTCCCCCCAGGTTTTAAAAACACTCATCGGCATAAATAGGGCTTTGTAAAAAATCTAAAGTGATGAAAATACAGAACGCAGAAAACAAATTGATAATGAAAACAGTAAAACAACACAGGAGGAGCAAACGGCAGATCTGAGCCAAAGAGCGGACTGGTCTTTAAGGGACAGTTCTGGTGGCGCTGGTTCCAGGGCCTGCAGGGGGGCGTGGCTCTGGGACTGGTTCAGTGGGCCTCACTGGTCTCCACCCAGTCCGTGGTGGTGGTGTTGGGGTGGAGGAGGAGGAGGTTTGGCGGGGGGTAGGGCTGAGTCTAATGATGTGACACCAGCGTTGTCATTGGCCCGCGAGGCGGCCGCTGGCGTCCTGCGGCTCGCGTGATGGATGTGGTCGCACGCCATCACGCCACGGAGCTCGTGGTGGAAACACAGTCGCCGTAGCGACGGCTTCGCCTCCTCCCAGGCCGCGCCCGTGGTTACCGGGGGTAGTGGACCAGAGCCGGGGGGGGGGGCCGCAGTACTCCCAGAGAGGGGGTACAGGGAGAGGGTACTCCCAGAGAGAGGGTACTCCCAGAGAGGGGGTACTCCAGTGAGGGGGTGCTTCCAGAGAGGGGGTACTCCCAGTGAGGGGGTGCTCCCAGTGAGGGGGTGCTCCCAGTGAGGGGGTACTCCCAGAGAGGGGGTACTCCCAGAGAGGGGGTACTCCCAGAGGAAGGTCTCTGCAGACCAACTTGCTTTGCGCTCGGTTTGGTGGTTTCCCATTGGTCACTCAACGGTCCATCAACTAAGACCTATCAGACCCCTGTCCAGCCCGGCGTGGGTTTGTGAGCCATCAGCCACCAGGTCCGCCGGGCCGTCGGCACTCAGTCACCGCGTCTGGAGGAGCACGGGGCCGGGGGAGGAGGTTGGACCGGTTCGCCTTCGCTCGCTTTCCCTACTTCTGTTCCTCCTGAACCCCCCAATCTCCCCCAATCTCCCCCAATCTCCCCCGGTCTCCCCTGACCTCCCCTCTCTCCCCCGGTCTCCCCTGACCTCCCCTCTGTCCCCCGGTCTCCCCCGGTCTCCCCCCCCCAGCCCTGGGCGGAGGCTCCTCCAGAGATGGCCTCTCGCTCCACACTCTGGGTTAGACCGTCGGAGACGTGATGTTTAACATGTGACCATTAATCACAGGGAGACAAGTCAATTAAGGCCCCTGGAACGGCAGGGGCCCGGGGGCCAGGTGAGGGAGGAGAGGCAGCAGAGAGGGCCTTTAGGGCGGAGGAGAGCTCCATCAACAACCCTCCTTTACACACTAGGAACCGTCTCCACTCACGCTTTTATTTTGGCGTTCATTTATAATGTGGCACTCGCCGCTTTTGTTTCTTACATCAGGATACTTTGATCTTGTTCTGTGACGTTAAAATTTACTGATTATTAATATAATTTAGGTATACAACAGTTCATATTCTAAGGCTTGAAATAACACAAATCAAACAATATATCAGAGGGAGGTAGAGAGGGAGGTAGAGAGGGAGAGACAGAGGGAGAGACAGAGGGAGAGAGAGAACAGAGAGGGAGGGAGAGAGAGAGAGAGAGAGAGAGAGAGAGAGGGAGAGGGAGAGACAGAGACAGAGGGAGAGAGAGGGAGAGAGAGGGAGAGAGAGAGAGAGAGAGAGAGAGACAGAGGAGAGAGAGAGAGAGAGAGAGAGAGAGAGAGAGAGAGAGAGAGAGAGAGAGAGAGAGACAGAGAGAGGGAGAGAGGGAGAGAGAGAGGGAGAGAGAGGGAGGGAGAGGGAGAGGGAGAGAGAGGGAGAGGGAGAGAGAGGGAGAGAGAGGCAGTAAGATAAGGGTCATTACTTGGTACATCCAGACGTCAGATGGACCTCACCCAGACGCCTGACGCCTCCTGCTGTCTGTCATGCGTCTCCCCTCCCGTCTGGCCGCCAGGCTATAGATAGAGACGTCAAACTGGACCTGGGGTCGCGGGGTCACGGGGTCACGGAGCCCCTTCACTTCTGTTGACCTTCAGCCACACGGATTTATCCGCTGTCAAGTCTCCGCCGTGCGACACAACCCCCCCCCCCCCCCCCCCCCCCCCCCTCCCGCCTGCACCGACGGCCGTAATAAAGACGGCGGCGTTGACCTCTGTCAATCTCCATGGCGACGGTAATTGTGGCGCTGAGTTTCGCGCTAACGTCTTCCCCACCGACCCCAGGCCGCGCTGAATAATAACGGGCAGCAGACGTCTGGCGCAGGGCTACAGTAAATGACTTGTAGCTCGTTACAGATTGTTGTCAGTTTAGCTGTTTGACAGCTTCGTTAGAGACAGTGGGGGGGGGGCTGGAAGATGGAGACGTCTGAGGTGTTTGGACAGGCGGCTGGTAGAAATGTTTGCGGACATGTTTGAAGTGGTGTAGACTAAGATATGCATGTAGATGTGTATATAGATATAGAGCTTTGTTTGTAGAGATGAGCTGTTTGTAGAGGTGTAGAGCTGTGTTTGTAGATGCTGATGATGTACTGCATCTCACTGACTGCAACAGTCGTAACACCCAACCATGGAGTGTAGTCATTTATTGGGTTTTTGTTGTATTCTGTACGAGCTGCTGCTTTGGTTTGAGCATTTGAAAGGATAATAATAATAATAACTATTTAACTTCAAGTATAAGGCTTGAATATCAAATATCGAATAAAAGATAATATACACATGTATGTATCATGTAATCAGTCATACACATGTAATATCTAATATAATCAGTACTACACACATGTAATATATTATATAATTAGTACTACACATGTCATATATAATATAATCAGTACTACACATGTAAACATGTGACATATTATATACTCAGTACTATACATGAGAACATGTAATATATTGTATACTCAGTACTACACATGTAAACATGTAATTTATAATTTAATCAGCTGTAAACATGTGAGGGTGTCCAGCTCACTGGAACACCTTTAGGTTGAGGTGTGTGTGTGTGTGTGTGTGTGTGTGTGTGTGTGTGTGTGTGTGTGTGTGTGTGTGTGTGTGTGTGTGTGTGTGTGTGTGTGTGTGTGTGTGTGTGTGTGTGTGTGTGTGTGTGTGTGTGTCGGCATGTGGGTAAACAAGCAGTTGACACAAGTTAATTATTAATTAAACATGAGAGAGAGGGAGAGGGAGGTGGGGGGAGTGAGAGGGGGAGAGAGAGAGATTAGGGAGGGAGAGAGAGAGAGCGGGGGAGAGCCCTAAACAAACGGATGGTGGATCAGGCCCCCGTCCCAGGAGGGGGTACACGATGAGACCGCTGACTCACTAATGAGCCCCGGGAACACGGTGACAATGACCTCTGACCCCGCCACTGGGGACCAGAGGGAGAGGGAAAACAGCTCTCTCTCTCCCTCTCCCTCTCCCTCTCCCCCTCCCTTTACCCTTAACCCACAACCACGGAAGAACCAGCTTAAATATATCTCGTTTTAGTGCACCATGACACTCTGCTGTGTGTGTGTGTGTGTGTGTGTGTGTGTGTGTGTGACGGGTGGGTAACAGTGCGTTGAACCCGCCTTCCTAGACGGCATGTGATCAAATGAAAACCACGTTGTTTCCCTGCGGGGATCGCCACGGAGATGCTCGCCGGCACTTCATTGGTTAAGCTTCTGCTTTCAGAAAACGCCGACTCAGCGACCGGGAGCCGATCTGCATCCCCGGGTTCTGCGGTGTCGCGGCCTCATTAATAAGCAGAGGGCTCGGTGTTAAGAACTCGTTTAATTGCCTTCATATTAATGCCTGCACGTCTGCACGCAGAGCCCCATTCTGTGGAGCTGGGGAAGTAGTGTGAACGAGGAACAGAACAAACTCGCTCAGGAAGAACTCGCTCAAGTAAGTTCACAGGAGCAGGCCTTTGTGGGTCACATGACCACAAACGCAGCAGTTGTAGTTCGGACTAGCACAAGTGTATCACACTGACATCGTGTCCTTCATTTCCTGTTTCGCAGAGACATTCTGAAACAGCATAGCTTCTGGTTCGGAGCTCTGTTCTTACTAGAAGCTCTCCTCTGTTACCGTGGAGACGAGGCTCTGTTGGCGAAGCAGACATCCTTTCCTCCTTGTGGTTCTCAAGGCCAGACTCCTGTCTGGATGATTAGAACGGGTTCTTTAGAACGACTGGAGGGGGGATTGATGTTCCCGTCTGTTCTTCCTGATGCTGCGAGTTGTCAAACTAAGTATTGATCCATTAGGTTTTTCAGTTGCTCCATACCTCTCCACAACACTAGTATAGATATTTCACTGATGGATAGTAAAAGATAGATGGACACTTTATCGACCCCGAAGGAAATTCCTGTTTTCCAGGAGAGCAACGATTTACATGATGTATGATTGAGTTGATAGATAAAAAACAAGGGCAAGGAAAGACTGGCAGAACACTATTCCTCTGCTTAGCAGTATAGTGCAACCTGCACCAGATAAAACACGCTTTAGTACGTGGTGTCTGGTGCAGTACACAGACTATATATCTGTTTTAACGGGACTGTGAAACCCTTAAATCACCTGAACCCTGGGCTGCAAAGCTACCTTAGCATCGCTGCGTATTACCCACTAACGATGTTTAACGATGGATAATGGAAGGTAACCCCCGGCTTCAGGCTACATGCTGCATTCGGATTCCTTCAGCACGGTAATCATCCATGTATAATCACGCCTCCTATCTTAACTCTTCGTATTAAGCATGTTGTACGGTGTTATTTATGGGCCAGGACCCGGTGTGATCGGCGCTATTCTTATCTTCGTGATAAACTCCTCCCTTATGAGCAACGACGGCCGGTAAGCGAACGTTTTGCCTCGTTTTCAATAACCACAAACGAGCTAGGGCGGCGGCGGCGGCATGCCTAGCCTAGCGCTGCTGCGCAGCTAGCGGCGGCGGGCAGGAAGTCTTGGGAGGAACGAGGCCAGGGGAGATGATAGATGGGCTGCGCTGCCCCCAGCTACACGCTGACCTGGATACCCGAGCTGCCTCCTCTTCCTCTTCCTCCTCCCCGCCGCTTCCTGTGCCAAGTGGGCCACCATTCCCCCCCCCCCTTCCCCCCCACCAACACCACATATAGCTTAGCCAGGCGCTAACCCCACTGCTAACTCTGACGCTAAAGCTAGCACTGACCCGGCAGGTCAGTGCTAGCTTTAGTGTCAGGGTTAGCAGTGGGGTTAGCGTCGGGGTTAGCATCGGTGTTAGCGTCGGGGTTAGCATCGGTGTTAGCGTCGGGGTTAGCATCAGGGTTAGCAGTGGCCTTAGCCCCGCCTCCCCTCACCCCTACAATAACACTAATCCCTTGGCCGACGCCCCGGTAATTTGATCAAATAGTGCGGCCCCTCTCCCGCCACTTATTGGCCAATTAGCTGTGGTTCTCCCAGCAGGGGGCCGCTGCCCGCCGCCGGGGGACGGTGATGGAAGCGGCGTCTCCGAGCCCCTTTAATGATGGAGGTGATAATACGTGTAATTCCCCCCGTCAGGGAGCCGGAGCCCAGCTGGTTCTCCGGTAATCCCCGTCCTGACGCGCTCAAGTACCGGCTCCGCAGTAATCTGATGCTCTCTCTCTCTCTCTCTCCCTCTCCTCTCTCTCCTTCTCTCTCCTTCTCTCTCTCTCTCTCTCTCTCTCTCTCTCTCTCTCTCTCTCTCTCTCTCTCTCTCTCTCTCTCTCTCTCTCTCTCTCTCTCTTCCCCCCCCCCCCCCCCCTTTATTTCCGTCCCTCTCTCTCTTAATATCTCCCTTTTTCCCCCCTCTCTCTTTTTCCCCATATCTCTCTCTCGACTCATTCCCCATCTGCACATCTCTCTCTCTCTCCCCCCCCCCCCCCCCCCTCTCTCTGTCTTAATCTCTCCCTCTCTCCCTTGTTTCTGTGTCTTAGAGCCGTGGCTACATCTGTGTGATGTGACATTTAGGATCTCCCCCCTAACCCCCCCCCCCATCATATCCCACCTGCTTTGTAAAATACCAACCTGAGTGAAATGCTGCAAACGGCCTAGAACAAGGTTTAGGAGGATTGATTCAGGACAGGAAATCAATGAATGCGCGCTTTAGTTCCAAAAGTAACCATTAGCATTCTCCCCGCGCCACACGCTAATCCCGCCCGCAGCCAGTCACTCTAAATATCACATTATCATAATCAGCTCTAACTGCATGTAAATGTTACGCATTAAAAGTAGAGAAGGAGGTTACACGCAGCGCGCGGCATTATCTTCTCTGCTTCACGTTCTACATTAAATGTTTCAGTCTTCCTGTGTGGAGCAGCGTGTCAATTAGCACGGCCGCTAATTCCCACGTCATTCTCGTTATAGACGTGCGGAGGGAGAGCGAGCGGTGGCTAACGAGGGGGGGGGGGGGGCGGGGGGGGGGGTTCGTTTGAGGCTCCGCTTCAAAAGGTTGGAACGTCCTCATCTCTGGGCCTAAATTAAAGATGGCTGCCACCCACTGGATTTAAAACATTATGCACAAAAGAATCACAGATTCTCCTTAAGTCACTCACTGCTGTCTTTAGAGTCGGCTCCAGTGGGGAGGGAGGGGGGGAGGGAAGGGGGGAGGGAGGGGGGGAGGGAGTCGGTGTGAAGAAGTCAAAATGCACAAAACTCTCTCAGCTCCCGGCCCGGTGCTGCTGGGCGCTCACTTTGCAGAGGTGGGGCAATTAGGATTAGAGAGACACACACACACACGCACACACACGCACACACAGTAGCTGACATCGCGCCCGGCGTGTCTCTCTATCACCGGAGACGAGGTCAGCGGCCGCCGGAGCCAGAGAGGACTCTGGGACGTGCTCATCAGGCGAATGAGATCCTGTTTAAGGGACTGTCAACAAGAGTAGCAGCTGCCCGTCTGTTGCCCCCGACAACCCTCACCTGGCGACAGAGATGAGACGAGACCCTCCGTGTTGTGACGACGTGTCGACCGTAACGCACACACACACACACACGCCAGCGCGTACACACTCAAACGGCAATCTGGAATTTTATATTCAGATGCAGATAAATATGCACATACGCAATCGGAGGAAGGGCATTCATTTATCAGTGTCATTAAATTTACATCGGCGCTCTGGAATATTCATTTCCCTCGCAGCCTCGGCGTCTTGAAGGGAAGCACGAGATATTCCATTTTGTAATATTTGCGTACACTGTGTGTGTAAACTATGTGTGTGTAAACTACGTGTGTGTAAACTACGTGGTTGTGATGGTAAACAAAGTGATGGAATTTGTATCAGAGGGAAGCAGACTGTTGGTGTTGAGTAGTGGGTGTGTGTGTCCGTGTGTGTCCGTGTGTCAAGGTGTGTGTGTCCTTGTGTGTGTCTGTGTCTCCCAGATACAGGCTGGTATCGTGATGATGTCACAGCCGGTATCGTGATGATGTCATGGCTGGTATAGTTATGATATCACAGCTTGTTCTGCGATGATGTCACAGCTGGTATCATGATGTCACTTTTCTTGTCTCAGTAGCCGCGTTTACATGGACACATCTATGCCGCATAGATTTCTATGCGGCATAGAAAATGGTCATGTATACGCCTCATTCGGAATACAATTATCTGTTCGGCATAGATTCTATGCCGAATAGAATAGGTGGTGTAGTCCGTTTTAAATCGCCATGTATACACTTATTCCGCATAGATTTGGGTTTAACTTAGAGCAGCCGCAGTAGTTCACTGAGCTCCGTCGGTACTTTTAAGCACACCGAACTTCACCGCTGTCAAGGAAAGTGGATTTATTGCCTGATTCACGTCTTTGTTATCACTCCGTAAAAGTAGTCCGGTAAGCGTGCACGGTTGCTAAGCGACGGGACATGGGTGTTTATTAATGAGGTGTCCGCGCGCGTCCGAGATAACTGTAAATTAGTAGGCTACTACTAGTACTTTTGCAGGCTGAACGTTAAAATAATTCTTAACTTAGAGAGATGGCAGCTGCAGTAGTGCGCAATTGGACCTTCGAGAATTCCTGGTCACTAAATTCCCGTAAGACCACTCTCTCCCACCAGTCTTGGCTGCGGACTCGCATCCAAATTCCTCTTGTTTGCGGCGGAGCATAGGGTAAATATAAAGTTCTGACGAGAAATTGACGTTGCTGCGCTGTCCTCCTCCTTCTTAATTGAAGGAGCAGGCAGAAAAAAGCTCTCTCCTGCTGTGCTTTCATTAAAATCAAATTTAAAATCCCCGATAGTGATAAGACATCCATTATGTCGCCGCCGGTCCAGAGACGTGTCAGGTGTGCGCGAGAGACATAACGGACACTTTTGTTACTGCCATGTATACAGTACATTCGGAACACATTTTAGGAACAGATCTATGCCGCATAGAAATCTATGCGGCATAGATCTGCCATGTAAACGCGGCTAGTGATTCCCAGAGACATCTTTAGATAACTCCACTTTCCTTCACCTTTTTCACAAGGTGTCACTTCCTGTGAAAGCTATGCCCTCCACCCTGTCTGTTAGCATCACCTGGTGGTGTTTAGGGCGGAGGTGTTCAGGTGAAGACGGTTGTGGACGGGTCCCAGCTAATGAACAACATGTCCGCTCGGATTCCAACAACTGTTAGAGGAGCCATTAGCAAGTCACACACAGAAATGTGTTCATAACAGTGTGTGTGTGTGCAGGTGTGTGTGTGTGTGTGTGTGTCTATGTGTGCAGGTGTTATTGTGGGGGCAGGTGAATGTGTGCGCCTGCATGCCGATGTGTGAGTTTATGTAACTGTATCCCTGTGTGTGTGTGTGTGTGCATGTATGCATGTGTATGTGCCTCTTTGTGTATGTATGTACTGTATGTATGTGTGTGTGTAGGTGTGCGTGAGCGTGTGTGTGTGTGTGTGTGCGCAGGTGTGAGTGACTCCGTGTTGAAAGCAGGCGCGCGGTTCACCTCTGAGCCGCGGCAGCGTCGTCCTGTGATGCTATCTGCCGGGACGCTGTTGTCTTTGTGCTCATCCCGCTGATTAGAGCTCCAATCAGCAGGGTGGAGGAGGTGGAGGAGGAGGTGGAGGAGGAGGTGGAG
>NC_044059.1:13130096-13177596 GCF_902167405.1 Gadus morhua | reverse complement strand
TCTCCTCCTCCTCCTCTTCATCATCCTCCTCTTCCTCCACATCTTGCTCCTCCTTCTCCTTGTCATCATCCTCCTCCTCTTCATTGCCCTCTTCCTGCTGCTCCCTTTTCTCTTCCATCATCCTCCTCTTCCTCCTCTTCCTCCTCCTGTATTTCTGGAGCAGGTGGCCCTACCCTCCTCTTCCTCTGGTCAACTAGAAAAGGCCAAGGATCGGTTGTTACAGCCCAGTCGCTCCATCCCATTTAGTGTGTCGTAGCATGATAGGAAACTAGCTCGCTGTATCATAGCATAATGTATAGTAGAACTAGCTAGCTTTATCATAGCATGCTAGTAGAACTAGCTAACTGTATCATAGCATAATAGTAGAACTAGCTAGCTGTATCATAGAATAATGTTTAGAACTAGCTAGCGGTATCATAGCATAATGTATAGCAGTACTATCTAGCTGTATCATAGTTTAATGTATAGTTAAACTAGCTAGCTATATCATAGCATAATGTACAGTAGAACTAGCGGTATCATAGCATAATGTTTATTAGAACCAGCTAGCTGTATCATAGCATAATGTATAGTAGAACTAGCTAGCGGTATTAAAGCATAATGAATAGTAGAACTAGCTAGCTGTATCGTAGCATAACGTATAATATAACTAGCTAGCTGTATCGTAGCATAATGTACAGTAGAACTAACTAGCTGTATCATTGCATGATATTAGAACTAGCTCGCTGTATCATAGCATAATGTATAGTAGAACTAGCTAGCTGTATCATAGCATGCTAGTAGAACTAGCTAACTGTATTATAGCATAATGGTAGAACTAGCTAGCTTCATTATGGCATAATGTATAGTACAACTAGCTAGCTGTATCATGGCATAATGTATAGTAGAACTAGCTAGCTGTATCCGCATAATGTATAGTAGAACTAGCTAGCTGTATCATAGCATAATGTATAGTACAACTAACTAGCTGTACCATTGCATGATAGTAGAACTAGCTCGCTGTATCATGGCATAATGTATAGTAGAACCAGCTAGCTGTATCATAGCATGCTAGTTCAAGTAGCTAGCTGTATCATAGCATAATGTACAGTAGAACTAGCTAGCGGTGTCATAGCATGATAGGAAAACTAGCTGGTGGATCATATCATAATGTATAGTAGAACTAGCTAGCGGTATCATAGCATGACAGTACAACTAGCTAGCTGTATCGTAGGAGTTTGTGTTTTATGTCATGTTGTATGATGTGGTCCATGTTGTGTAGCTGTGTGCTGTAGCAGGGTTGCGTTTCTGTGTGTTTGTTTGTATGATAACAACACACCATTATCCGTGGATCTGTGGATGCCCGGTCGTTTCCCAGAACTCCCCTCCTCCTCCTCCTCCTGGCTCCTTCTCATCCTCACCCCCACATTTGAGTTTCCCCATAATGGGCTTTGACTCCTGGCTGCACGTTTACGGCTCTCTTCATGTGATCAGCCTAGCTGCTAGCGTGGCGCGCTAGCTATGCAGACTGCTAGTGACAGGCCGGCAGTCTGTCAGCAGCACTCACACACTAATGATTTCCCTTTAGTCTGTTTTCTGTCTCATTGGCCGCTTCCTTCTAAAACAAAATTGCTCATTTAAATTCTCATGCCTGGGGCATTTTGGTCTTCAAATATTGTTGAAAAGTGAAAGGATTAGGCAGAATATGCTTTTTTAAAATGTTAATATATCTTCTGGTTCACTTTCCCCTCTGAGGCCAATTAGAGAGCTTCTGCTGGCTGCATTAATGTCAAACTGACAACGCGCTCTAATTACAGTGTGCTTGAAACCTAACTTTCACTTGTGCCTGGCTGTGACACGGAGCGCTCCCTGCCAGCGTTTGATCATTTAATCATCGCTCGCTCCCCGCTCCGCGCTCTCCTGTACGCACACGCCGCCACCTTTGTTCCCCGCGCTGCCGCGCGCCTCCGCCTTTCATTATCCGCCGCCGTGTTTTGCCCGGGTTCATTAATGACATCACCCCCCCCCCCTTTCAGAGTGGGGTGGGGGGGGGGGGGGGGGGGGGGCAGGGGGGGCGGGGCCCCCCGCACGCCTCCGTGCCCGCGTTGTTTACCCACCTGATTCCCCGTTTACATTGTGTTGTTTGTGTTTGCGCGCGTGTTCCCGCCGCCGCGCTGTCACGCGGAGTGAGGGATGATGGGTAACGGCGGCGTTGGAGCGCGCCGGGCCCCTGACGCAGGGCCCCTGACGCCGGGCCCCTGACGCCGGGCCCCTGACGCCGGGCCCCTGACGCCGGGCCCCTGACGCCGGGCCCCTGACGCCGGGCCCCCTGACGACGGGCCCCTGACGCCGGGCCCCTGACGCCGGGTCCCTGACGCCGGGCCCCTGACGACGGGCCCCTGACGACGGCTAATGGCCTCGCGGTGGAGGCGGGCCGAGGCGGCCTCGTCAGCTGTCACTCAGGCCTCACGGCGGCGACGCTGGGAGGAGCCGCTGAGTGACGGGAGCTGCTGTTGTTGACGTTGACCTTGTTGTTGATGTTGTTGTTGTTGATGTAACTGATTGCGTTCAACAGGCCTGATCGGAGGTCTGCGTAGAGCCCAACGCCACGTCAGTGGCGATGTCGGTGAGCCCGAACTTTAATCCGATTGATCGGTTAGATACCGGTGTTGAACCGACCTGACTGCGTTCAGCCTCCGGGTTTCTGTTTGGGTTCCGTTTCTGAGCGGCTTTGGTCTCCATGGCGATCAGTCGGAGTACCGGTGATGGTTCCGACGGCAGAGAGGGGGTCTGTGCGGTAGGATAATGATCCCCTCTAGCGGGGTGTGTGTGTCTGGGGGGTATTTATAGCCGCTCTCCTCATGTTTACAGTCCCCCCCCCCCCCCGCGCGCGCGCGCGCCCGTCACGGCTGACAGGGCAGCGCCAGCGAACGGCGCTCCTGTAAATAAGACCCCCCCCTCCCCCGTTTAGCCCCCCCCCCCGCTGTCAGTTGTCACGCCCGTCCCGGTAATGACCCGCCGTTTGTTTTTAAATGTCATTAAGCCGTGTTGAACAGAACCGCCCGGCGGAGAACCTTCCAGAGAGAGAACCAGCTAGTCCCGCCCCCGCGGGGGAACGCGCCCTAATCACCTCTAATCACTGCCTCATCAGCCGCTCACACGCGCCCTCCTCCCGCCCTTTCAGTTGTTTCCTCAACTGTCACCCACCAGCGCCGTCTTCCTCCCCTGTTACCGCGGCGATACTCACACTAACCCCGCGTTCCCCGCTGTTTGTGATCCGTCTTCGCTCCGACGACGGGTAACAGGAAGTGACAATCGAGCGTTTTCCGATCACGCCGTTGTTTCCGATCACGGCGTTGTTCCCGCGGCGTGCGTGACTTCGGTCGGAAATCACACCTGAGATCTAGGGTCGTAATTATCTCAGCGTCGCCATCGGCATGGATCAATCAGAGGAGGAGGAGGGAGGAGGAGGAGGAGGAGGAGGAGAAGGTGGAGGAGGAGGAGGAGGAGAAAGAAGGTGGGAGAAGGTGGAGGAGGAGGAGAAGGTGGAGGAGGAGGAGGAGGAGAAAGAAGGTGGGAGAAGGTGGAGGAGGAGGAGAAGGGGGAGGAGGATGAGTAGAGAGGTGGAGGAGTAGGAGAGAGGAGACAGAGGGTGGAGGAGGAGGGCGGAGCAGCAGTGGTGGTGTTGGCTCCGGGGGGCCGTGTGACCCTCCCTGACTGACAGCTCTGCTAATGAGGCGGCGTTCAGAGGAGCTCCGGTTTGAGCCAACCTTGCGGAGGATTCGATCCCGGACGGAACGCAACTGGAATCAATGTGCTCCCCACCGCTGTGTGTGTGTGTGTGTGTGTGTGTGTGTGTGTGTGTGTGTGTGTGTGTGTGTGTGTGTGTGTGTGTGTGTGTGTGTGTGTGTGTGTGTGTGTGTGTGTGTGTGTGTGTGTGTGTGTGTGGATTGCGATGGACTAACAAATAGACCCAGCAGTGTGTCCTTCTGCTTCCTGACGGCGTGTGACAGAGGCCGTTATGGGAGGAGAGGACAACATGACGACAGCCAATGACGATAAGAGGGCTTTAGAGTGTCATCAGCAACACCAGGCACGCATGACCGCACACACGCAGGTACGCACAAACACACAGAATTAAAACTTGCGCACACACAACTTGCACTTAAACATGTGTACGAACACACATACACACAAACACGCGCACACATACACACGCCCCTTGCTGGACGCGTTCTCCAGATGATGAATGATACATAGAGGAGTGTGTCTGTATGCTGCTGCGGCGGCTGTTGTTTTCACTGTGATTAGCATAGATTAGTGCAAAGCTGAACTTCAAATTAAAAGTCAATTTCCTGTGTTTGCGTTGCTGCATAATGTATTGTGAGGGCGGGGAGAGACATCAAACCGAGCTCAAACAGCAGAAAATACGAACATCCTGAGGGAGAATATTGTAAAAGCCTTTATTTTTTTTTACATTTCAAAGCAGAGATCATCTTTTTGATATAAAGCTGGCGTCCACATAGTAGGAATGAAGATCTGGAAAAAGATAAACTATATATACATACGTTATATGTTTATACATATGATTATATATATTTGTTTATATATATAAGTTTATAAATATTTATCTATATGTTCATATATATACATATATATATATATGCATAGAAATATGTTTACGTTTATATATTATCGTGTATATATATGTGTTTATATATGCGTTTATATATTAGTTTAAGGATCAGATCTCCAGACAAAGCTAGAACATGTGGACTTTGCTCACAAATGCTAAACAGACCTCCGATCAGATACAACCAGAGTCTGGACCGGACCGGACCGGACCAGTAGACAGACTGGACCCTCATAGTCCTGAACAGACCAGCAGGCGGACTCTGGTCCGTCTCCCACTCAGAGACCGCGTAGAGGACAGTACTTCCTGTTAGTGAACCAGGCTACAGCCCAGAGAGAAGACCGGTCTGGACCAGACCGGTCCAGGTCTGGACCGGTGTGGTCCAGACCTGGACCGGTCTGGTCCGCTGGTCTAGACCAGACCGGTCCAGGTCTAGACCAGCGGACCAGACCGGTCGAGACCTGGACCGGTCTGGTCCGCTGGTCTAGACCTGGACCGGTCTGGTCCGCTGGTCTAGACCAGGACCTGACGAGTCTCGGACTTATTCGATGCTTCAGGTCCTGTGATCATCACCCACAGTCTGTATTTTTCCGTACACTCCAGCATTGTTTAATTTTTTTTATCTTTTCTTTATTGAATCTTAATGTTTCCGTGAATGAATATTTGAGCTCCATGAGGATGCTGGGTAAAGATCTGTAATGGTACGTTCTAAACAGTACGTTCTTTAATGGTACGTTCTAAAGCAGTACGTTCTTCAATGGTACGTTCCTGCGATCTGTAATAGTACGTTCTAAAGCAGTACGCTCTTTAATGGTACATTCCTGCGATCTGTAATGGTACGTTCTAAAGCAGTACGTTCTTTAATGGTACGTTCCTGCGATCTGTAATGGTACGTTCTAAAGCAGTACGTTCTTTAATGGTACGTTCCTGCGATCTGTAATGGTACATTCCTCCGTTGTATTGTTCATAAACATCTGCCTCAGGAAATACAACATGACAGCCAATCAGAGCTCAGGCGTACCAGCTGTTATCAGACAGTGAACATGGATCGAACATATTATACAGTACAACATGAATATAACCTATCATTCAGTAGAACATGGATAGAACCTTATATCATACAGTAGAACAGAATAAAGCCTTATATCATACAGTAGAACATGAATATAACCTGATATCATACAGTAGAACATGAATAGAAGTATTGTCATCATACAACATGAAAATAATCCATACAACATAGTAATTACAATATATGATAAATTATGATCAATAAATGATCATATTTCATTCTATCGTATGACATATATTCACTATACCATATCATCAGGGGATGATCATTAACAGGTCATGTTGTGTCATGTTGTGTCTTACTGTAGCACATGAATTTAATCTTTTAAAATGAGTAGAGTTCAAGTGAGTCCAATCTGACCTCCCATTAAACAGGGACCTCCGTACTGCGGACCTCCGTACTGCGGACGGTGGCTTTGGGAGGAGTTAGAGTGGGCTGCATTAGCTGAGTGGTTCAGCAGCAGATGAAGTCATTCAGTCACAGGTTGTGTGTGTTGCGCGTGACCCTGTGACCTCTGGGAACGAAGGAGACCTCTTTGGTGGAACGTAGCACCTCCACCGTGGAGCCCAGATGGTCCTCCTCCACCTCGTCCACAGCCCTGTCCCTGCTTCAGACTGCTCCTCCACCCTCCACCTCCTCCTCCACCTGCTCCTCCTACCTCCTCCACCCTCCTGCTCCTCCTACCTCCTCCTCCACCCTCCTCCTCCTACCTGCTCCTCCACCTCCTCCTCCACCTGCTCCTCCTACCTCCTCCACCCTCCTCCTCCTACCTGCTCCTCCACCTCCTCCTCCACCTGCTCCTCCTACCTCCTCCTCCTTCCTACTCCTCCACCCTCCTCCTCCACCTCCTCCTCCACCGTCATCTGAGTGGAGCTTCAGCAGCTAGCTGTTCGTAACCTGTTCATTTTGAAGGAGCTGATTGGTTGTCAGACAGAGTTGTCTCAATCAAACATTTAACACAATGTTTTTGCCTCACCAATTGATTAATTACCAGGAGCTTTTAATTGCAATGACCAAGGTGGGGCTCTTATTGTGGTAGGTTATCAGACGTTACTTCCTACAAAATCCTAGGACACACATTTCGAGTTTATGACTTTAACTTGAAATGTATAAAAACATTAAACATAGGCCTAACAGAAATAATATCCGGTTAATAACAATATAATATGATCTATAATAGTATATACTATTTATTTCCAATTGTAGTTTGCTTATTTTAACAGTCATAACCTCTCTGTATCGTTGCCATAATCTCATTAGGTTTTGTAATTTCTGTCTCTCCCTTTTTAATTTCATTCTTCTTATTCATTTTTCCCGTTTAAAATCAATTCAAGAATCGAATTATGACAATACTAAGTGAAACTCTGTTTTTCAAACGTAACAATAACACAATCAGTTAGAAATAAAATATAAATTCGAAAATAGAAAAAAATATCACATTGTTACTAATCCAGCTCGTGTCCTGATTGGTTGATTTAAACAACGTTAGCAGCAGTAATACGTGAGCCTGTGTGAATATCTGAACTCGACAATAAATTCGGTCTTTGAGATTTTTGGCCGGAAGTACGGTAAATATTTTAAACATAGGCCTACTAATTACACTCAAAGGACCTAATCACCCAGTAATGGACCCCCCACCGCTGTGTGTGTGTGTGTGTGTGTGTGTGTGTGTGTGTGTGTGTGTGTGTGTGTGTGTGTGTGTGTGTGTGTGTGTGTGTGTGTGTGTGTGTGTGTGTGTGTGTGTGTGTGGGGGACATCTCGTCGTATCTCATTATATCCATCGCCTTCGGAGTAAACACCAAAGAATCCGCTAAATATAAACCGGGTGAGGAGGGACGCGCACTGACGGGGTCTGCGGTGTGTGCGGGGATGCGGACTGACGGGGTTTGCAGTGTGTGCGTGTGTGAGGCTGGTGATTGACAGACGAAATGCGCGTGTTTCCTTGCAGAGACCGCGCTGTGCACCTGAAGGTCGCGTGCGGTGAAGTGACAGCTTCACGCGCCAGGAATCGATCCGCAGCCGGGCGATCATCGACTATCAGCCGGGGCCAATAAGGCGATGCTCTAACGGGTGGCGTTCAATGGAGACCCTGATAAACCCATCGATTGGTGGAGTTCATGAAAGGGCGATCTGTCCTCCTATTGGCTGACGTGTGGAGCCACGCGCGCCTTTCAGCGGCGCGACATGTCGTGACGCGTTGATGGGGCCACGATATCACGACAGGAGGCCTCTGATGCAGATATATGATGTGTATGTGTATATTGTATGTATATATATATATGTATGTAATACATATGTATAATATATATGTATATATATACATATACATATGTATACATGTGTATGTATGTAGATGTATAGGCCTATTCTATATGTTTATATTATAGGCCTATCAATGATATTTATATAATTCAAAATATTATCTACGATTACAATGTTTATTTCATCTGCTAGGCCTATAATATAGGCCTAATTGTAGTTTTGGAAATCGAGATAATAATATAAGTATTTTATGTAGAATATTGAATATGAATACATAGAATAGTCTTTAATAAATTGACGATATAAGTATTTAAATATATAATAGTAGGCCTGTATATAATAGGCCTACTAGCTATAAAACCGCCTACTAGCTCTACTCATCTTTCGACCTCAGATTTTCGAAAAAATCTGACATTTACAAACCAAAAATAAACAATAAAAAATAAAAGTTTAAGCGTGCATTTAAACTCCAATTAGATGCAGTTTGTTTTGTTGTCCGCGTTGTGTGTCTGTAGTTGTTTGCGTGACGGAGCAGAGAGAGTGAAACGCGTTGCAGCGGTCGGTCTGATATCAGTTCAGCAGCATCAGGCCTGATAGCACGCGTCGTGTTGTGACAGATCCAGGACCAGTTAAACCGCCGCTGATGGGCGCTCGCTGCGCTGCCGCGTCGCTCTGTCGCCGCCTGGCGGTGACATGACGTCAGTGTGTCGGAGGGATAATGAGGGCTGGACGGTTAAGAGATTAACAAAATAACCACCAACGACACTGACGCGTAACCGTGGATGGCTTACATTTTCCTGAATACATTTATTTCAAGAAAGACGAGTATCAAAATTTCGAACGATGGATTTGCTCACATTTGAACATTAAACTGTATTTATTTCTAGAAACAATTATTTAAAGGAATGTGTATTTTTATCAGTTAATGTTGTGTTAATTAGTGTGTTGATAACGTGAGGAACGTGTATTTAGATTTAGTGTTGAAATTGGAACGACATTACATTCGTAGTTCTGAGCATATGATTATATTCTCCAGTGCAATAAAGAATTGAATCCCAATCCAGCGATATAGGCCTTATTAAATAAATAATAAATCCTCCGTTGTCTGATTAAATGTTGTTGTTTTTCGACTTTAAAAAATGTAGTTCATAGTCTCTAAGAATCACCTTTAATCAATTTCCCTGTCAATATCTGCTGGGAGTAAATAATATTACTAATAATAGGCCTACATGATCGCCTTCTGTGTGATACAGCAAACGTTCGGTCATTTACACACTCTGACCAAGATTACAAACGAAACATATTCACGAATTAATGCACGAAATATGTTCAATCTGCCTTGGCGTCGAATTTAGTGGGTCAAGTAGGCCTATAACAATTATGAATAACGTCTGCCGGTTACAGAAATTATAAATAAAGTAGGCCTACTGGTCTGAGAGTAGGCCCACTGAGGAAATATAAAGACTGAATTATGAATTATTATTATTATTATTATACAGTGACGGAGGGTACAATCATAACGCTACGTCAGGTCGTGAAGATCCACGCGCTGAGAAACTAACCAAATGGAATCACGTGATCGCTCCATAATTGCTTTCCTAATTAGCGTGAAGAGGTGATTAACGCCTGCACGCGCTGTCACCGGGCACCCCGCGCCTCCGTTCCGCGGCCCGAGACACCGGAAACAGACCCCTCACTTTAAACAACAGAAACAAACCGAATGGTTATCTCATACTTTATTACTTTAAAACACGGGCTGTATTATTCCATATATTTACATATCTTCATATATATATATATATAATATATATATATATGCCAATAATAAATAAACCACATGTTTGTCGGATCATTTGCTTTCTCTCTCTGAAGTTGCAGGCGGTAAAAAAAAAATCCACGGGCAAAATAAAACCGAGCATTAAAATGGAGAGTTGTAAAGTTTCCGTTCCGGCCTACCATGCTGCTGCCGCGGTGGGTTGAGGGTCAACTCCCGGCTACCGGCTGCAATGCCCCTGATGGGGACTATCGGTCTGGTGGTTCTGGTCTTCAGTAGCGGGGTCTATCTCCCGGTCTCTCTCCCAGTCTCTCTCCCTGTCTCTCTCCTGGTCTCTCTCCCTGTCTCTCTCCTGATTTCTCTCCTGGTATCCCTGCGGAGCGAAAGTCCCTCTGAAGGTTGCTCCGAGGTCCTCCAGACTCCTCGTGGAGGCTCGTCTCGCGCGGTGCCGGGCGCCCCGGTAATACACGTCCGGGTTCCAGACCGGGACCGGCGCGAGCCTCCACCGGCCGGGCTGCGGTTCACCGACCAGACGGAGAAACGCGTCGCTGATTGGCCCCTGCGCCCGATAGGGGGCCGCCGCGCCTCAGCCAATCACAGCGCGCGCCGCGTGATGAAAGGTACAGAGGAATATTAATTCTCCCTCCGCTCGCCGTGGGCCCGTGGGCCCGTGACGTCACCGGAGGAAGTCATCGCGGCGGCTCGACGGCGGAACGATTAGAAAGCGAAGGAAAGCGCGTGATGTGGACGAACTGCTCCTCCGCGAGACACTCAACCGCCACGCACCGACCCGAGCGCAAAGTTTAGAGAACCCGCAGCAAGAGGCGCGCGTTGGACGACCCGCACACGGAACGCGCGGACATGGAGACGTGGATTTGATTTCGTTCCCCTGACAACTCTTTTGGGTTCTCCTTCCACTTGTTAGAATTAAAGTTTTTATTATTATTCTTTTGGGTGAGTTGATTTGTTGTCTGTTTACATCATCCTCATCATCCTCACCCTCGCGCGGGTCACACGGAGGAGTTTTAAGCGCGCGCGGTCGGTGTTATGAAGACGTGTTTCCCGCGGTGTTAACATGGACGGGTCCAGCTTTGGAATAGACACTATCCTCTCGAGCGCCTCGAACCCGGGTCCGGTCCCCGCGGCCGCCATGATGAGCGCAGACTCGCGCCTCGGAGACTCGCGCCTCGGAGAGGCCAGGGCGGCGGACGCACGGAGCCATGCGACGCCGTCCCCCGCGTGCTCGGACATAGACACGGTGGGCACGGAGCCCTCGTCCCCCATCTCAGTTACCATGGACACCCCGGACAGTCCCCAGCATCCGCTGCATCCCCATCACCACCACCTCCACAGCAGCAACAGCCTCCACCACCAGCACCACCTCCTCCACCTCAGCCAGCACCACCCGCTGGCGGGCGGTGCCGCCGCGCGCACAGCCACCTCGTCCTTCCTCATCAAAGACATCCTCGGCGACAGCAAGCCGCTGGCCGCGTGCGCCCCGTACAGCACGAGCGTCCCGTCGCCGCCCGACCACCACCACCACCACCACGCGCCAAAGGGCGAGAGCGCCTCGCCGGGAGCGGACGGCTTTCGGCCGAAGCTCGAGCAGGACGAGCTGAGGGCGAAGCGGGAAGAGCTGCAGCACGAGATGAAATGCAACGGTACGTAGAGCACGAAATAACATAAGGTTTACCATGTTTTTTTATCAACTAAGACGGTTTAATGTTTTATATAGGTGTTTATATTAATGAGTGTCTCAGGGTTGGAGAGGAATGAACGTGTTTTAAATGGTAGAGCGGAGTTTGACGTGTGTATAACATTTTTTTAATGATAGAGAGGAATGTAACGTGCTTTAATGTTATATATGACATTTGCTAAATGTTAGTCAGGAGTAGAAAATACTGCAATTGTTGGAGTAGGAATTGTCGATTTTATAATGTTTTAGAAGAGAATATTAAATGTTTTAGATGTGTCGGTATATTGGAGTAAGAAATATGAAATCGTTTCGGACTGTGGTTAATAGAATAGTGTGCTGTGGTAGTCTGAGAACTATTTTAAATAATGCCGACTGCAATATCATTTAATATAATAGGCCTACTGTTATAGTAATATTTGAAATAATACTAGTCTACAAGCGTTCGAAATTCCCAACTGTGTGTTTAATCTGATGGGTGAAGAAATCTGCTGCAAGATTTAAGTCTGCTCCGATGCATCTGTATATATTTAGAAAAGTCTTAGCATAAATTACATTTCCCTAGATGGACTACAAAAACATTACACGATTTTACAAGCATGAGGATGATAGTCAATTTACAATAAAACTAGGCCTAGTAATAATGCATTTTATAATTCAGGCCTGTTCTGATAATATTAAGGTAACACGCATAGTAATGTTGAAACCGAATAATAATGTAGGTATTAATGCAAACAGAGAAACAACGGCGTTATAAGACAGATAACCCACAGTGTTACAAAACAGATAACCTGTGTTATAAACCAGGGCGTTATAAGACGGATCTGCTACAGCAGACGGGAGGCGCAAGGCCCCTCGTGGCTCAATTAGCGACATGATTGATCCTCCGCGAGGCGCCCGGAAAACACATACAAATAGAGGGGATCACTGATCGATCGACGTATCGATTTCTCGTTTTCTATTGAGGAAAGAAATGAGGAAAGAAAAGCTAAGTTGACGAATGAAGTTGAGCTTGAGTGGTCGAGTTTTTCTGAGGCTTAGGCCTTGGTTCAGCGGGCCTCTTGTTGTGGATCCTGCGACCTTAAAACGTCCCAGTCGAGCATCTGCTCCATTAAGTGTGTGTGTGTTACACTTAAACACACGTTTCCCTTTCAGCTCAGTATTATAGTATTTTTATCTCTCCTATTGTGCGTAAGAACGAGCGGATTAATTCACGAAATGAAATAGCCTACTTGGATCGCCGGCTTCTTCAGCCGGTCAAGTAGGCCTACAAAATAACAACTAATATACTATATAATACACTATATAATACACAGAGAACCCAAGAACAACTCTATTGGTCTTCATGTTGTTTTAACTGAGTCCTTTTAATCGAGTATTATCATGATGGAGATCGAACGGCTCCTTCACTGATACCGACACACAGCCGTACCGATGGACCTTTACGCGCACACCGGGTCTTTCCTGGATACATTCTCAAGGGATTTAGTGATGACCTTATTATCTGATCTTATCGTGTACTCATTGTAGTCATCCAAACGTGTGTTCTTATTTGTATAGTCCGACTTATCATTTCCCTCCGGGATTCAGACTAGCGTCTCTCACATCAGAACCCCGCAGAAACTCACGCCTTGCTTTCTCCCCCGACGCAGGCAACAAGGAGGAGGGCGAGCGGGAGATCTCGAGCAGCAGAGACAGCCCCCCGGCCCGCTCCAAGAAGCCCCGCAAGGCGCGCACGGCCTTCTCCGACCACCAGCTCAACCAGCTCGAGCGCAGCTTCGAGCGGCAGAAGTACCTGAGCGTGCAGGACCGCATGGACCTCGCGGCGGCGCTCAACCTCACCGACACGCAGGTCAAGACCTGGTACCAGAACCGACGGTACGGACCGCCGGCCCTGAATGTCTGTCTGTCTGTCTGTCTGTCTGTCTGTCTGTCTCAGTTTGGGTATGTATGTATGTATGGTATGTATGTATGTATGTATGTATGTATGTATGTATGTATGTATGTCTCTCTCTCTCTCTCTCTCTCTCTCTCTCTCTCTCTCTCTCTCTCTCTCTCTCTCTCTCTCTCTCTCTCTTTCTCTTTCTCTTTCTCTCTCTCTCTCTCTCTCTCGCAGTTTATTATTTCGTTTTAAATTAAGTAAGTTGATATTTGAGAGTCGGAGGCTGAAGGCCCTGTGGTTAACTGATTAAGCTGATTAATTGTTTAAAGGGTTTAACTGTTCACTTTTTTTTTTTACTGTCTAACAGTTGAACTGTCTAACTGTTTAACTGTGTACACTCACTGGCTGATTTTCAATTGATCCACGGCGCTCTAACATGTAATATGTAGTGTGTAATATATCATTTTACTGGTTGGGCTACATTAATATTGCATAAACAAATACTTCAATTTAACGTAATTTCCTCTCTTGTAGCCTTTAGTCTGGAGTCAGTGTTGTGACTTTATTTGATATTGATATTTAATTGTATAATATGTTTAAGTTATATTCCCCCTCGGGATCATAATTTAACTCTCAAAACATCTCGGGTTTATGTTCAGAATCCACACCAAGCATTTGGATTTGAAATAACCGGATAGTAGCCTTCTACTTTATAATGTATTCCTGTGTTCGTATATGGAGGCTAGATGTTATTCTGCGGTTATTATTATTTTATTATTTATTTTAAACGGCGCAGAGAAGCAGTGTGATTACGCGTCAACACCGTCTTCACACTCCAAAGCTTTATTAACAAACCGCGCGATAACAGAACATCACGATGTGTCGGGACAATATATTTATTTATATGAGCTGTATTTATTTATATTATATCAAGACATATGTGTGTGTTGCACATATCCTGGCATCCGATTTGATGTTTTCACAAAGTCACACCGGCGAGGCGGCCAAACCAGTTCCAGCCTGCTGCTGTTTGAACAACATATCGATTATTTATTAATTTAATTATAATTATTAGAACCACGCTAAGTCATCATTTACTGGCAGCAGGGAAGTTGTTAATTTTAACATTTAACGCGGAAGACGGTAAATAAAATAAACCAACGAATGCAACTGTTTGGAATTAACCCCTAATCACCCACCCGTCCATCCCATAATTAGGTCTTGGCATGCTAATGAGGGGGGTTGCCATGGGAATGCGGCTGGGCCAGGCTGGGCTAATTAAATAATTAATTAACCCGCGTGTGTTTTTGTGGTTTTAGGACCAAGTGGAAGCGGCAGACGGCGGTTGGGCTCGAGCTGCTGGCGGAGGCCGGAAACTACTCCGCCCTGCAGCGGATGTTCCCCTCGCCGTACTTCTACCACCCCAGCCTGCTGGGCACTATGGACGGCAGCACGGCGGCAGCGGCGGCCGCGGCCATGTACAGCAGCATGTACCGGACTCCCTCGGCGCCGCACCCCGGCCTGCAGAGGCCTCTGGTCCCCCGGGTGCTGATCCACGGCCTCGGGCCGGGGGGGCAGCCGGCTCTGAACCCCCTGGGCCAGCCCATGCAGGGCGCGCCGCACGCCCGATAGAAACAGACTGAGACGAACCCCGAACAGCGAAAGCTACGACCGCAGCGACCGGTGGGACGCGCGGGGTGCGTGCGTGAGACGTGCGAGACGCGGGGAATTACGCACGGAGGACACGCGGACACGCGCAGGCGGGACGTTTTAACGCAGAGACTCTAAAGACGTTTGAGCGCTGAAGGAGCTTATTTAAGAGGAGAGGGAGAAGGACTAAAGCGGACGTGAAGGAGCTTCGATGTCTGGTTGATTGTTTTGTTTGTCTTTTGTACAAATCCACTTAAATTAGCGAATAAACTTCTAAAGTTTATTAGATGAGGAGGGAGAAGCGAATGAATAAAGTACTGATACGAAACGGAACGCGTCTGGTGGATTCTGATCAGAAACATGAGGGATGGAAATCAAACTCCATCCTACCCCGAGTACTGGTGGAGTACTGGTGTAGTTCTACTGGTGTAGCTCTGTGGAGTGGTACTGATACTGGTGGAGTTGTAGGCCTACTGGTTCTACTGGGGCACTTCTACTCTACTACTACTACTCCTCTAATCCGATTCAGATTACGTCATTTATCCGTCGCTCCAGATAAAGTAATATATCGAATGTATTTCTAGACCGGAGTAGGCTGTAAAATCACTTTAAATTAAACCACTGCGCTTTGCTCTTAGAGGGATAAATTACAAACGGGAGTCACCGCAATTATTATGAATAAACATTTTAACGGCCTTTTATATTATCGTAGCAGCTTGGTTTAAAATGGTCTTCGTAACGCAAGCAGTGCCCGCGTGGCTGGAAGTGAACCCGCAACCGCGTGTGTGTGTGTTTGTGTGTGTGTGTGTGTGTGTGAGCAGGTTGATGAGTGGGGCTGCAGACCCCCGACCCCCCCCGTGGTGGGACCGCTCCGTTGGAGAGCAGCTGTTCCCGGGGTCTCGTGGGGTGTTCCGCTCTTCCGTGGGGTGTCTCGTGGCATGGTGGACATGGGAGGACAATCTTTTGACATAATCTTCTGCTTGATGACCAACAGCCGTCAGCGCGGCGTGCATGTTCCCACGGAGACGAACCAGCGTGTATCTGACGGGGCAGAGATGTTCATATAGACGGGGGACTCCAGAATAGCCTGGAGTTATTACAGTCAGGGCATTCAGCATACGCTTTTATCCATAGATATAGATTTACAATAAATACATTTGTCAGAAGAAAGAGAAACAATATACCGCTGTCGGTACAGTAAGGATACAGTGCCAAACATTAACAATCTCTCGGTTAACCCTACAAAGGATAACTCTAGAATATAGTTGGATGTATATATATATATATATATATATATATATATATATATATATATATATATATATATATATATATCCAGGTTTTTGGAGTTATATAGGCTAGAGGAGTAGGCTAAACTGGAGTTATATGAGGGATAATATAATAATCTGGAGTTATATGAGGACTCTAGAATAACCGGGAGTTATTTAGAGAGAACACTATAATAATCTGGAGTTATATGGAGGATAACTTTATAATAATCGGAGAGATTAAAACTGTTATGTTTTGATCCTAAATATCCGTGAGCTCCAACCAGGCAGGCCCCCAGCTGCGACCCCTCCAGCTGGGACCCCCATCATCTGACGGTGTCACCAATCCGTTTTTGTGATGTTCAGTCCTGAAGGCCTTCACATGCGCGTGCCCTGGGGAGTCCTGACGAGGACGCGCGTTATGGGATTGGACTTTCACAATAAAAGCGCTCCGGGACCCGTTCTGCCGCGGCTCGCTGTGACCGTTTGCGGAATTCGCTGTTTTTAAAATTCCAGTTTAAACCAAAGTGACCTTCCTTTATCTGCAACACGGGAGCACATGCGCTGGAGCGTTTATCACAGAAACACGTGTTTATTATAATATAGACTTTATTCTCATCATGTAGGCCTATTTTAAATACAATTACAATTAAAAGCAATGGGCCATCCCTTTATTTTCTAAAGGCATTATTTTTTTTGGACACCATTTAACACACACACACACACACACACACACACACACACACACACACACACACACACACACACACACACACACACACACAATATAAGGCATATGTATTATATATTTTAATTTTATTTTATCATGTTGATTTAATTGCGCATTAAAAATTAAAATAATTAAAAAAAAACTGATATTGAATGCTGAACCAGGTTTTACGCTTCTACGGATACCTACATCTTTTCTATCTTGGCCTTTGTGGGTTCGTCTGTCCGTCACTTTCCTCTCTCGGTCTCCAGGTTAAGATAAGTGTAAGTGGGTTAGTGTTCGTGGGTTAGTGGTTTGGGTTACTGTTAGTTGTTGAGGGTAAGTGGTTTAAGTTTAGTTTTTGTGGTTTAGGGTTAGTGTGGTTTAGGCTTAGTGTTAGTGGTTAAGGGTTAGTGTTAGTGGTTCAGACCATGTATTGTTTGTCAGACATGGACCTTTCTATAAGAGAATAAAAGGTCTCTAACAACGGCCTGACGCTCATCTAAAAATATAAAATGTAAGCAAATATTGCGAGGCTCCATAATTCCAGGGAGATGTAATATTCTATATTTAATATCAGGGCCCATATTGTCCTTTTAGCGGCTCCCTATTAGGCAGAAGTGCCGACGTGTTGTTCATCTGCAACATGACTTATTTATGCTCTCCGCGGGGGGCTCGGTTCATTAATAATAACCCGTACAGTAGCCCTCTTGTTACTGCTGGGATCTGGTTGGCTGTCGACCACCATTAGCTTTTAAATAAGAAATTTAACCTTTAACCTTTTTTATATTAGTTAGACCCAAATTGGGCGAACGCCAAAATGTGAGTAAAAATTGCACGAGGTTGAGTTTTTATTGTGTATTTATTATTGAGATTATGCCCATTTTTCCTTATGTATTTTTATCCGCTCGTTTTAATTTACACGGAATGTAAAGACGAAAAGAGCAGATCCATCTGCGGTTACCACTTCGTGCTGAACAGATTTAAAACACATTCCCCCGGCGTCGTCTGCCAGATCCACACCTTTCTCTTTTTTCCAGAGTGTTTAATGGAGACATGCGTTTGTTGAAAAGGGTAGCGGGCTTTAACAAAGGTGATTAGGGCTCCTCTCTGCACGACACCCCTCCCCGGACCAGATGGCCGTGAGAGGCGTTGCTCCGGGAAAGCTTGTTGAGCAATTTAATTGCCACATTTTCCAAGCGATATGCTGGTGGGATATATTCGTCATTACCGTAATGAGGTAACATTTGGTCTGCTTGGCCTCTCATTATCACATCTCTTACGTCACAAATCTAAGCCCCGCCCCGTTAGGCTGAGAAGTAACGTTGGATATTTGTACGCTTTTAATTTTTGTAGAATCCAGCACACGATGAGGTGACTTTTACACCAGCGAGTGTTTGGGTATGACTGCTTAAATATCCATGTTCAACTTAAGAGGAAAGTAAACTTTCTCTATGAGTGCTGGTAGCTATCGCCATCCTTGAAATTAATCATGGATATCTTCATATACAGACCTATATATCAACAGCATTTTGGCCTTATTAGAATTCCATTTTTTGGTTCTCTAATGATTCGGTTTCCTGAGGTTAATAAATTGATGTCGAGTGTTTTTGAGGAGATCAAATTGAATATCAAATATATTTTTTTTTTATTTCCAATGACCAGCTGGATAGTTTGAGATTTACTGGAGCCAAAGACGGATTAAACATCTGAACAATAATATTATTTCTTCTTAAGTTACATCTCTTATAACCAGGTGACGTGTGAGACCAGGACTTCACCTGGGGTCACTGAGCTCAGAGCAAATATGATCCGCTTCAATCTGGATCTTCTTTTGTTTACAAGCCTGAAGAACAACTTAACACTCCTGTATAACGTGGTGGCTGTGCTCTCTCCTTCCACGCCTCCACCCACCCCCTCTACCCCCCACCATCCCTCTCTCCATCACTCCAACGCCCCTCCACCCACATCTCCACCCCTTCAGCCCCCCCCCCGTCTCCAGACCAGCCTCTGCTCAGAGCTCCCTGCCTCTGCTCAGAGCTCCCTGCCTCTGCTCAGAGCTCCCTGCCTCTCCTCAGAGCTCCCTGCCTCTCCTCAGAGCTCCCTGCCTCTCCTCAGAGCTCCCTGCCTCTCCTCAGAGCTCCCTGCCTCTGATCAGAGCTCCCTGCCTCTCCTCAGAGCTCCCAGCCTCTCCTCAGAGCTCCCTGCCTCTGATCAGAGCTCCCTGCCTCTCCTCAGAGCTCCCTGCCTCTCCTCAGAGCTCCCTGCCTCTCTTCAGAGCTCCCTGCCTCTCCTCAGAGCTCCCTGCCTCTGCTCAGCGTTGCGGTTGAATGATGCTTTCACCGCGGCGCATCAGGGTTTAAACGGCCTCATCATTTCAGCAAATCCAGCCACTATCTCCTCGCTCTCCCCCTCTCCGTGTCTCCCTCTCTCTCCCTCTCTCCCCCTCTCCCTTCCACGAGTGACAGGACAGCTGATGGCACAGAAGCTACGATACCTTTCAAGTTTCAAACCGGGCGCCGTCACATCATGCGACCGCACAACGAAAAGAAAAAAAAAGGGAAGAATCCAGTCTGTCAGCAGTGATGTCAAGAGCTTGGTTTTTTACACAGCAATTAGAGTCTTCATCACCGCGCGGCGATGTCAGCTCTCATTACCGCCCGGCAACGGCTAATTGCTTCAAGGTTAAAGTAACGGATCTGACGGCATTATATTTTAAGTGACAGACTAGTATTCTGCGGTTGCGTCGCACACGGCGCGGCTCCCACATGAAGGCACGATGGGATTAAACAGAAAGTGAAAGTAACTGTACATCATATTGGAGGGGCTAAGTAGCTGACTGTAGTTATTCAGCCATCACACCCACCAGCTCTTCAGAATCCGCTCTGTACTGAACCCCGGGGAGGGAGCGAGGTTCCTCCCCCTCTATCTGGAACGACGGGTTCTGAGGTAGGCTGGGGTTAGTTTACTGAGGTAGGGAGGAGCAGGCTGGGGTTAGTTTACTGAGGTAGAGGGCTGAGGCTGGGGTTAGTTTACTGAGGTAGAGGGGTGAGGCTGGGGTTAGTTTACTGAGGTAGGGAGGAGCAGGCTGGGGTTAGTTTACTGAGGTAGGGAGGAGCAGGCTGGGGTTAGTTTACTTAGGTAGAGGGGTGAGGCTGGGGTTAGTTTACTGAGGTAGAGGGCTGAGGCTGGGGTTAGTTTACTGAGGTAGAGGGGTGAGGCTGGGGTTAGTTTACTGAGGTAGAGGGCTGAGGCTGGGGTTAGTTTACTGAGGTAGAGGGGTGAGGCTGGGGTTAGTTTACTGAGGTAGAGAGGTGAGGCTGGGGTTAGTTTACTGAGGTAGAGGGGTGAGGCTGGGGTTAGTTTACTGAGGTAGAGGGGTGAGGCTGGGGTTAGTTTACTGAGGTAGAGGGGTGAGGCTGGGGTTAGTTTACTGAGGTAGAGGGGTGAGGTTGGGTTTAGTTTACTGAGGTAGAGGGGTGAGGCTGGGGTTAGTTTACTGAGGTAGAGGGGTGAGGTTGGGTTTAGTTTACTGAGGTAGAGAGGTGAGGTTGGGTTTGTTTCTCTCAGGGAGAGACCGCGGCCGGGGTGAGGCGGCACAGAGGAGCTTCAGCTGGTCTCTCCCAGACGGAGACGCCCCTGTTGTGAGCGCCGGCCTCCAGCCCTCTCTGTCGCTCTGTGAACTCTGCTAATGAAGAAATTGAACAAAATTGGGCTAAATGAATTCTGGGTCGGGGGGGGGGTCAGTGGGAAAGGAGGGAGTCTTTCAAGTGAGCAGTTGTTTACCCAGGGCTCGGCAGAATACCTGACGCTTTGAACTGATTGTTTGTTTAACCGCTGCTGGGAGCGCGTTCCCCGAGGTCTGCGCGGCGTGGATCTGAGGCCGCGGCGTGGCCGCCTAATGAGAAGCTCTTTGAGTAATTAGCGCTCGCTAGCTCCACGGCGTGCGGATCGTTTGAGTACCTCGACACACGGAGCGGGCGGGGGGGGGGGGGGGGGGGGGGGGGGGGGAGTCGACGTCGGGTGATGAAAGCGCGGTGGAAGATGGGGGTTAATGAACATTAGCATGTTAAGTTCATCTCTCGCCCCCCCTCTTTGTTCTTCCCCAGGATGCGCCATTGTTGATGTAATCGGACAATTAGCGGCATGCTACGCGTTAGTGGCATGCTAGGCTGTAGCAGCGTGCTACGTGTTAGCAGACGGGGGGGCGTCTTGGAGGAGGAGATGGAAAAATGTGGAGGAGGAGGTGGTGGTGGTGGTGGTGGAGGAGGTGGTGGTGGTGGTGGAGGAGGTAGTGATGGTGGAGGAGGTGGTGGAGGAGGTGGTGGAGGTGGAGGTGGTGACGGTGGTGGAGGAGGGGGTGGAGGAGTTGGAGGTGGTGGTGGAGGAGGTGGAGGTGGTGGTGGTGGTGGTGGTGGAGGAGGTGGTGGTGATGGTGGTGGTGGAGGAGGTGGAGGTGGTGACGGTGGTGGTGGAGGTGCTGTGCTGGTGGAGGTGGAGGAGGTGGAGGAGGTGGAGGTGGTGGTGGAGGTGGTGGTGAGGCGGTGATGGTGGTGATGGTGGTGGTGGAGGAGGTGGAGGTGGTGGTGGTGACGGTGGTGGTGAGGCGGTGATGGTGGTGATGGTGGTGGTGGTGGAGGAGGTGGAGGTGGTGGCGGTGGAGGAGGTGGAGGTGGTGGCGGTGGTGGTGGTGGTGACGGTGGTGGCGGAGGTGGTGCTGGTGACGGTGGAGGAGGTGGTGGTGGTGACGGTGGTGGCCTAGGGGGAGCGAGCCCTGCGCTGTCTGCAGCCAGTGGGAGACCACAAACACAGCGCTCCCCTCACGACGCAAGGACATGTCGGGGCTGGCCGCCGTAAATCAGCGCTAACTCGGCAGCTGGGTGTGAGCTTCCTCCGCCGCCGTCGTCTGGGCGCAGGGGGGGGGGGGGGGGGGGGGGGGGGGGGGTAATGGTGTTGCTCCTTATTCACGGCCAGGACAGGAATACAGCAAAAACACAGTACATAAAACAAAACGGATTTCAGACCTATCGACTCTAGTGTTGATGTTCTGCTGCTTCGTTATTGGAGGAGGATCGTTCTCTTAGACTGGGTCCAGTCTGTGGTTTAGACTGGGTCCAGTCTGTGGTTTGGACTGGGTCCAGTCTGTGGTTTAGACTGGGTCCAGTCTGTGGTTTAGACTGGGTCCAGTCTGTGGTTTAGACTGGGTCCAGTCTGTGGTTTAGACTGGGTCCAGTCTGTGGTTTAGACTGGGTCCAGTCTGTGGTTTAGACTGGGTCCAGTCTGTGGTTTAGACTGGGTCCAGTCTGATGGTTGGACTGGGTCCAGTCTGATGGTTGGACTGGGTCCAGTCTGTGGTTTAGACTGGGTCCAGTCTGATGGTTGGACTGGGTCCAGTCTGATGGTTGGACTGGGTCCAGTCTGATGGTTGGACTGGGTCCAGTCTGTGATGGGCCCCCCCAGGCCCCCCAAGGCCCCCCAAGGCCCCCCAGGACCCCCCAGGGCCCCCACTGGGCCCCCCCTCACCCTGCGTCCCTCTGAGTGTTTGTGTTTGTTGGAGGGTTTGATCACCAGAATGATGCAGGCGGACCCTGGTGATGAGGTCTGAGGGGGGGGGGGGTCTCTGTCTGTGTGGAGGACCCCCCCCTCAGACAGACCCCCCCCTAGAGGAGGGTCTCCGTGGCGGCGGGCGGGGGCGATGGCTCAGAGCAGCGGAGGTGTGACCCCACCCGGAGGGTGTTGCTCCGGCCGTGAGCGAGTTCAGACCTGCTCAGAGCGGAGAGCGCTGGTCTGAGAGGCCTGGTCACCAACATCCCATAATGATCTATGACCACACAGACACTAACACACCAAACACACACACACACACACTAACCAACACACTAACCCACCAAACACACACTAACCCATCAGACACACACTAACCAACACACACTAACCCACCAAACACACACTAACCAACACACTAACCCACCAAACACACACTAACCAACACACTAACCCACCAAACACACACTAACCCACCAGACACACACTAACCAACACACACTAACCCACCAAACACACACTAACCAACACACACTAACCCACCAGACACACACTAACCAACACACTAACCCACCAAACACACACTAACCAACACACTAACCCACCAAACACACACTAACCAACACACTTACCCACCAGACACACACTAACCAACACACACTAACCCACCAGACACACACTAACCAACACACTAACCCACCAAACACACACTAACCAACACACTAACCCACCAAACACACACTAACCAACACACTAACCCATCAGACACACACTAACCAACACACACTAACCAACACACTAACCCACCAGACACACACTAACCAACACACTAACCCACCAGACACACACTAACCAACACACACTAACCAACACACTAACCCACCAGACACACACTAACCAACACACACTTACCAACACACTAACCCACCAGACACACTCTCTGCTGAGATGAATGAAGTATATCTTATCTTATCTTATCTTATCTTATCTTATCTTATAACCAAGCGGACACACACTAGATGGATTATAATAATAATATCAGTTCCTAAAATACTGTATTATTTTATTATACTCCATTATTATAATGATGCTGGATTATAATAGTTTAATATTAGTTCACTACAATATTAATAAGGATGCTGGATTATAAAAACACATTAGTTCATAATCCTCTACAATATTAATAACGATGCTAGATTATAATAGTTGAATTACAATTACACTCCACTACAATATTAATAATGATGCTGGATTATAATACTATAATATCAGTTATTAGTCCTTCAAAATATTAATAATAATGCTGGATTATAATACTATAATATCAGTTATTAGTCCTTCAAAATATTAATAATAATGCTGGATTATGATAGTATAATATAATTTACTACTCCTTTACAATATTAATACTAATGCTGGATTATGATAGTATAATATTAGTTACTACTCCTTTATGATATTAATAATAATGCTGGATTATGATAGTATAATATTAGTTACTACTCCTTTATAATATTAATAATAATGCTGGATTATGATAGTATAATATTAGTTACTACTCCTTTATAATATTAATACTAATGCTGGATCATAACTATAATATTAGTTACTAATCCACTAGAATATTAATAGTGATGCTGGATTAAATAAGTATAACATTGGTTCCCTGGCCACTAGACTATCTTTATAATGATGATGGTATATTATTAGTTCAAACCTTTGTGGTGGGGCGGGTTTACCCAGACCTTGTGGGGGGTCAGCGGGTCAGCGGGGGTCTTCCAGGGTTGGGGACCCCTGTCCTGGCTAACTCATGCAGACAACATGGCCCTGCCTGGGGAACCCTCCTGCCGTCGTCAGGTTTGGGTCTACCCCCCCAGGACTCAGAATGTGTTTACAAATCTGTGTCCCATGTCGTCCGCCGGCCGGCATCGAACCCGGTTCCCCTCCTCAATGGACGCCGTTCCTCTGCGCTAACTAAGGGATGCTCTTTTTACGAGCTCCGTTCCCGCGGGACACAAAGCCCCCCCCCCCCTCAATGGGCAGCTTAACCAGCCGGGTCGGGTCAAGTTGAGGGGGACAAAGGGGACTTTAGTGTCCCAGCCGCCCCCCCCCCCCCCCCCCCCCCCCCCCCCCCCCAGCCGCCCCACAAAGACCCTCGCTGGAAGTGGAGCAAACATTTCATTAAGTGACGACGCTCTGCTCCCAGCGCCCCTCGTTGAGGCCCCGGACCCCCACGCCTCGCTGGGCTGAGGGGTCTTCAGTGACCCCTCCTTGAGGCCCCGGACCCCCACGCCTCGCTGGGCCGAGGGGTCTTCAGTGACCCCTCGCAGTCTCGTGGTTCCTCAGCGTTGTCCTCACTGAGGGGCCCGTCACTGGCCCTCGCGGCTCGTGGCTCCTCAGGGAACGGTGAATCCAGGGCCAGGCCTCCCGGAACGCTAGGAAGGAGTGGTCGGGCAGATTGTAAAGCTACCTGGTGGAAGGTTGTTTGGTCTTTGGTTCTTCTTGTCTGGTAGCTCTCATCCCTGAAGGGTGTCCTCAATAGAGAGAGGGGAGCTAAGACATTACTAAGACATCACCTGATTGATTTCCGAATGTGGCGTTCATTCATTCGCTGTATTCAAATCCTGGTGTCCTCTTCGTGTGCCACACCTTTCGTCTGCGGACATGTGCTTTGTGAAGGAGTTTATAAATGGAGCTTTTGTTGGTTGGTGTTACCTGAGAATCTTGAACCTTTTCGTGTGTAAGTTGGCTGTTGATGCCTTGAATCAGTATTTATTTTACGTTCCTTGTAGATTAAGTTCCGAGTGTCGTTTCTGTCAGTGTTGACATGAGGCTACATCAGTAGATACATTTCATACTATACATGTACAGCAGAGGGATTTATAATCTATTCTCCCTGCTGAATCCTATTTGTCACGTTTCAAGTTCTTTGGTTTTCATAGAGGAAGTGTTTGAGTTACACGCTCATTCATCTACAGAAACACCACCTGTCCTCCACCACCATCATCTCCATCACCACCGCCTCCTCCAACCACACCACCATCCCCCTCACTACCAACTCCACCTCCACTACCCCCACCACTACCTCCAGCAACACAACCTTCACCACCAACTCCACCACCGATTCCCCCACCACCTCCATCACAACCACCTCCACCTCCACTAGCTTCACCACCACCACCACCACCACCCCCACCACCTCCACCAACACATCTCCTCCAGCAGTAGTGGAAGTTTAGCAGGCGCCTGCGTAAACCAGCCAATCACGGGGGGGGGGGGCACAGCGGGGCGTGGCGGACCTGCCGGGGCCCGGGGTTTCGGTGAGGGCCCGACGCTGAAGCGCTTTCATTCGCCGCCACCTAGCAGCCGGGCGGAGGGGCGGAGCGGCGACGCAACCAAACAAAACAGAAAACAGGAACAGGCTCGCTGCGATCACGGCTGACATCCAAAGCTAATTTATTCCGGCCCGTTATTTGCTCATGCAGCCTCTGCGTTCGCACACAGAGAGCGTCGCTCTTGAAGGCTAATTTGGAGCACATTTGGCAGATCGCGAGCCCCCCCTCTCTGCTTAAGCATTCCCATCATTTGTCTGAGGAGCGAGCGAACGTGTTATCAGAATCCAGAAGGCATTGATCACCGCGGCCTTTCATACCGCTATCAACGGGAGCAGCTGCTTAGTGCCGCGTCTGTTTGTTTATGCGCTGTTGTTGTTGTTCTTTTCTCCCCATTGTCTCCGCCACGCCGGTACTAGAATAATACTGTCAGCCGCGCGCTTGATTTCCCCACGAAAGTGGGATCCTTCGTGTTCCTGGAATAATGTCGGTAATGAAAGGAGGCGCTTTGCCCGCGTGACACCTTGTCATCCCACGGCGGGGATAAAGATCGCTGGTTTGCGATGGTTAAGGAGGGAACGGCACTCATCGCCACCATTTGAATATCTCATCTCTCTTTGCGCTCCTGGTGAATGAAACAGTGCAGCTCGTCCGGGATGAGGGAATAACCCCTCAGCATCGCGCCGGAACAAACGCCTTTCAACACAACGCTGTCATAATTCATCTCCCTGTATCTTTTTTGTTACTATTATTTCCGACCTTAACTTCATTCTTTACCTCCCTAATTTAATTCAATTACCCCGTGCTTCTGATAGCAGCAGTGCCGCGGTCGGAATCATTCTCCTCTGTTGTTGTCTGACAAGTGTAGTTTAGGTAATGGTCACTTCCTTCGAGGACGCGCTCTCGGCAGAAGCTTTTAGAGGCAGAATGTCAGGTGCGTCGACCGGCGCCACCAAAACCAAACCCCGATCCGCCCGGAAGAAAGGCCCAATTAGAGATCATTTGCCAGAGAAGCTTTCAATTGCCTCCACTCCTGTGTCCCTCTCTTTTGTTGACCCTTCCTAAGAGCACCCAGAGGTCCCTGAGAACCCGGAGAGGAACCCGGCCATGATCGCGCTGCTTTCATCTGCACTAGAAGGGTACAAGTGGCGGTCTGCACAGACCCTTTAATCAGCCTAATGCAGCCCCCCCGGACCACCGCCCGGGCCGTGCCGGACCGCCAGGACTCAAAGCCCCAGATGGTGGACCTGGTGTAGGGGTGCGGGTCGGCTGGGGGGGGGGGGGTGGGGTCAGGGGGTTTGACAGGAGCCACTCAGCCTCGCTGTCTGGCGATACACGGGCGTGCTGGTCGCTCCATCGCCACGGCGACCGGAGCGCTGTCTCTACAAGGCGCCATGTGACGCGGACGGCCGGGTGACGGGTCTTTGTTGAGCTCAAAGGTTCCTACCTTTTATCCCTCAGTCCCTCTGTGGCTCCAGACCCTGAAATATGTATACCGGCCGTCTGGGGGAGGAATCAAAGCCGACAGCTCCTCTCTCCGCTCGGCTCAGAAGGGCGTGCAGAGTGTCCGAGTGTCGTCGGGACTCGAACCCGCGACCCGTGGCGGGGGGATGAGGCGCGTGTTGAGGTCTGGATGTCCTGCGGTCAGCTGCCAACACAGAGCGTGTTGTTTCACCAGCCAGCTCATCAGGGACAGTATGGTGCCCCGTATGATGCAATATTCATAACTATTTACGTGGATGTGCTTACATCACTCTGAGGCATAATTAGTCTGTGTGTTGTGTTGGAAATTAAGAACTACAAGGTCATTCGTTGGCTCATGTATCATAATTAGATGCATTGTATGTGTCTTGGGCAAAGCGTTATATCTAATCATTAAATAAGCCTTATAAGGCGTATTTATGTTTGCATTATTTATTAATAAATGCACATTTTTGCGCAAATTGCTCTAGTGAAAATCATTGACAAGAAACGGTTGAATGGAGCGGATTGTCCTTCACACTGGATAGCAGCTGGTTCTGTGATCAGAGACGATGGTGGGATATAAGGTTACATGAAAGCACAGCAGAGCGTTTTCCTTCCACTCACAGGAGTCCCTTAATCTTTTATCGCATGTATAGAGCAGTTCTAAAGAGCGGTGATTAGGACTATTATCAAGCCATTTAGTCAATTGATCATGAGTGGTCTTTTAATGAGAAATCCATACGCCTTTCAGCGGGCCGTATGTAAACATAACCTTTCATATGAAATAGCCGTTCGCTTCTATGGAAGCCTTCCAGCTAATGCCTTGCTCTTCAAAATGTCCGCCCCCCCCCCCCAGCAGGGTGCTGATGAGGACGGGGGGGGGGGGGGGGGATGTAATGGAGTCCAGTAGAAAGGGCAGGGAGACACATGGGCCTCCGAGGCATGACATTGTCTTTGACTCGGCAAAGTGCTGACCTCGACAGCCCGCTGCTAACAAGCAGCCCCTCCTCCCCTCAGGAAGGAGGCTAGCTCCTCCCCTCAGGAAGGAGGCTAGCTCCTCCCCTCAGCAAGGAGGCTAGCTCCTCCCCCCAGGAAGGAGGCTAGCTCCTCCCCCCCAGGAAGGGGGCTAGCTCCTCCCCCCCAGGAAGGGGGCTAGCTCCTCCCCCCAGGAAGGAGGCTAGCTCCTCCCCCCAGGAAGGAGGCTAGCTCCTCCCCTCAGGAAGGAGGCTAGCTCCGCGGCGCCCGGCTCAGAGCAGAAGCCTCGCCGCACGCCGCTGATTGCTCCGGCGGTTCTCCGAGACGGGCGTCAGCATCTGTCCGCGGCGCGGCGTGGAGTCCTCCCCGCCTCCGGGGCCCCGCCTCCGTTCAGCGGGTCGGATCCTCGCCGAGGCGTTTCCCGCGCCGCGTCTACACGCCGCTTTGACCGCATCAGCGGGCGCCGTCTCTTCTGCCTGCCGTGAATAATTTAGGCTTTCTTTGGAGTTTGTTTTTCAAAGCCACTCTGTGTCAGATGCGAGGGCGAAAGTGGATAAACCCCGCTATCGCTATCGCTATCGACTAGCGGACGCGTGGGCAAACGGGCCAATCGCGCGCTCCAAAGCTGCCATGCGGCGCTTCCTACGGAGACGGAGGATGCGAGAGCGGGGGATGATTATTTCTCGTTGTCTGCGTTGTTCTCTCCGGACGCAGGAAGCACCTCTCTTTAAGTCAGGCCTCGGTCTCACCGGGTCAAACTACAGATTAATAGGGTCTGTAATTAGATCCCATGAGTGTCCAACACACCTCTAGCCCTCCCTCGGTCTCTCCCTGCCTCCCTCCCTCCCTCCTCCCCTCCCTCCCTCCCTCCCTCCCTCCCTCCTCCCTCCCTCCGTCCCTGAAGCCTAGTTTATCGTTTCATGATAGATGGTGGCAAGCATCCTTCACCCGTCTCTAAGAATAATAACCGGGATGCCATCTGAGCGGCAGCCAAACATCAGCCCCACTGATGTATTGTTGTGCTGTGATGTTCCCCTTTAGTTACTTTGTTTGTCATCTGTTCCCCAGCTGTCACCATCTCTTCTTCTCCTCTTCTCCTCTTCTGAGGGGAATGGGGAAGCTAACATGATCCTGTAGGCTTTCCACCAGGAACTTTGTTGTAAGAATCTTTCATGGAATCACCAGCTTGATGTTTTCAGAGGCTGCGTCAGGGGAGGGGAATGATCATCAAGTTATCAAGGCTGGCCAACCTTTTAGCACTCTGACGCTCTTCAAAACCATTGAATGAAGAACGCGTCGTGTACCGATGTACATCTCCGGTCTCCATCCTTTCAAACTGGAGGCTTGGAGACAGAATCACACGTGTCTGGTGTTGTTTCCTGTAATCGCATGTGTCACAATGTCTTCTTGATGATTCAGAACCTATTAGGTTACTCCGTGATCCACGAACCAAAGGGAACCCTGATTGCACTGAAGCTAATTTAACTCTGGATTTAATTGAACAAAACGCCTGGGTTGGGGATGAATTTACCTACGCCCACATCCTCATAAACACGCGCTATGCACAAAGTTTCCACTCCATAACAAGCCATGTTTGACGAGCTGCAGGGGGCTTGTCCTGGGGGGTTGGGGGGGGGGGGGGGGGGGGGGGGGGGGTCTCTTGCCACTGATTAAGAAGTGTGGTGGATTGGGCGGCGTAAGCAGCTGACACGCAGCGCTGGCTCCCGGTCGGACCCCGTGTCCAGCATCATTAACTGACCTTACACGTGTAGCCAGGGAGCCACATGGGGGGAGACAGATTGTCCCGCGGCCGCCAGAGACGGAGGTCTTAGGAGGTGATTGCTTTATTCTAACCCATGCAGCGATGCTAATGACCTCTGTGCGGCTGCATTAATGGCCTTTGCTGTCACATTATCATGCGCCAAAGGTGTATAAAATGGCCCTCACCTCGAGAGAGTAAGCTCTGCTAATCAGGGTAAGCTCTGGCTAATGCTCGCAGGGAGCACGGACGCCCGGGGATCCCGCCCCTGGAAACCTTACCCGGTAACGGCGCAAACACGGCGGCCGGCAGAGGGGCGGCCACGAGGGTCTTTGAGGAGACACAGCGCTCACGTCCGCATCGATCGGAGCGCTGAGCCGTCGAGGGCTTCAGACCGTGCACACGTATCACAAGCTGCCCGTCGGCCCTGTCGCCGGAGAGAGCAGTGAGTCTTAAGTTGACGACCACCGAGTATTTTAATTGGAGGCTGGTTAGAGGAAACACGCGGGCCGTTAATCAGCGAGGGAGATGTGTCATCGCGGAGTCATTACCTCGCCCGGCCGTCGCGTCACGCTGAGAGGCAAGGACTTCCTGTTCCACTTAGGAGCCAATTTGAAATCAGAAAGGCCGGACGGACATTGGGTTCCAACACCTTTTCTGTCGGAGCGAACGTGTAACGGGGGGGCAGTGTATTAGTGGACCTCTCTCCCTCGTTTCAGTCATTTAGCATCCGTCCCTGTAATTATTTCTGTTGATCTCCTCCCGGTGTGGTGTCTGGAAGGTTACAACAGCAATTAGCTGCTCTCTTATAGGACTAGATTAGGAACAGTGAAACAGAGTTTCCTTCTCACACGTATCCTGTGTTTGCCCAGGCCCTTGAATCATATGCGTGATATTTTTTATATCTGGAGGGGGGGAAAAAAACGATTGTGTGTTCAAAAAAACATTTGATTAATCCATGATTATAAATTTGGTATTCTAAACTATTCTGATTTTATTTTGCCTCAAAAGTCTTCTCCTTTCATTAATGACCAATTACCATGATCCTAAATGAATGTTATTTTCCCTCGCTCGGGGGTCGGGGTTTGGGGGCCCCTGCCGCGGCCCTAAGACTCCGGGATCCTGTGTGCAGACAGCGGCCCCTGGGCCCCAAAACGTTCCCATTTAAAGACCCGGGCGGACAAATGATTGCAATCTGGGATGCACAGAACGCGCCGACACGCCAGCACACGGGTGTCGGCTCAAGCTATTTTTAGCTAGCATCTGTCCCGTTTATGAGCCACGCTCACACACACACTGCAGTCTGCTGCGCTAGCGTTTTTATTCATGCATCATATTTTACCCAATAAGGTCATTACATTTAATTGGCTCACGGTGTAGCAGAAAGAGGCTAACGCGTGTGCTAGCCGTGAGGTTAGCACTGGTGTTTCGGCGCGGCAGTCTAGACGCTAGCCGCTAGCAAGCGCCTCGCCGCGGAGCCTCCAACCCGTCCACGGCTGAAAAAGAAGCATCGTCTTTGAATCCCCCTCGAAGACGCGGCCCCCTCGGCCCCCCCCGGCCCCCCCAGCCTCTCTCGACGCCCCCTTGAAGCCTTTCTCTGCCTCTCGGCCCGGCTGAAAAGAGAGCAGGATTGTGTTAAAAGAAAAAGAAAGAAAAACGTTGGGGTTTTTAATCTGGGGAATGAGTGCCGTGCCACGCCGGCCGGCTCTGGAGGCGCTGCCAGCCCGGCACAAGTATTAATATTTAAATTCCCGTCCAGATAATCAATAGCGGGAGGTACTTCTGGGGCAGTTAGCCTCAGATGGGGGCTATAATAGGGGGAAAACCTGCTGATTAGGCCTCTCAGAAGCTCTCTTCTCTCTGTAGTGCTCCGTACTTTAGCACTGATTATAACCCATTGAGGCAGAAAAACCTGATCGAATATAGTCTCTTTTGAGCTCCTTGTTCCGTCAATGGCGTGTCAAAAAGAGCATTCATGGGCTCATGTTGCAGGACGGCCCGCCCGCTCCTACCCCACATATGGCGAGAGGCGCAAACCCCCAACGAAACAAAACAGTGCCGGCGCCCATTATGTCCCAACATAATGCTTTAGGTGGCTGCCATTGCTGTGACACGCACCAAAAGGGGAGTTTATATTTTATTCTTCTTTTCAGTGTACATAAAAATCCCCAGCTTAGGCCTTTTTGTCTTTTGAATGCTTTGAACTCTTTTCAGGCCCTGGGAGGAGTTGTTGTGTGCTGGACTATGCTCTGCATTCACTGTAGAGGCACTCAATACCGCATGAAGACCGCAAGCAGAACAGAGTGTCTTAAGAAGGACCACACATCTTAGGCATTTGCATAATTTAAGGAGCCAGAGAAAAAGGGCCCAGCCCTGCGTCTCGGTCCCTGTGAGCCGGGGGTACCCGCAGAGCAGAGCGCTCGGCCCCTACAGGGGGGGGCGCAGGGTGCTGCCCGGCCCCAGAACCCGCCAGAACCCAGACCCCCAGGCCTCAAGTGGACTTTAGTCCGTCTCCGTATTTGCAGGAGAACTTATTTCCAGCCGCTCTTCTCATAACCGGGCTCCGGCGCTCAGCCCTAAATGCGAGCAGCAGAAGGAAGGTGAGGATTTTGGGCGTCATTGTTCCCACTTAGTTAAGGCGTCGCAGATAAAGAAGGGGGGGAGAAGGGGTGAGGGTGGAGGGGGGAGAGCAGGGAGGGGTTCAATGCCTTTTTCTGAGGATAATATCTTGTTTGAAGGGCCAGCAGAAAGAAAAGCAGAGGGAGTTGAAGTGTCGATGCTGAGGATCTTGAAAGAGAAGCGAGGCCAAAGCTGCACTGCTCAGTTCATTCTCCAGCTCACCGGCCCGTAATCCGCCTCCTCGTCCAGCTGCTAACAAGGTTGGCTCTGAAGTTTACCTCCACAATGGGCTAATCAGATTAAGATGCACAAAGATCAGACGTGGGGCCGGCGTTAGGGCAAGTTCACCACACCCTTCATTACATGTGTGGTCCTCAACATTCATTAAGGACTTTACTGGAACGGGTTCTTCTCGTTTCTCCGCAAGCGTCCCAGTAACGGGTCGTTCTAAGCTGAACTGGTCCGGGGTGTGGTGCTGGTTCTGACCCGGGGCGCGGGGGGGGGGGGGCAGGGCCAAGGAGGGGGCAGCGGAGGCCTCCGTGTTTTCGACGCAGCGCGTGTTTGCGACACGTCTGCATGGATGGCTGTTCAGCCGCGCGAGCTCCGATGTGCGTTTAAATTCGTTCAGGGAGGAATATGTTTTTAAAAATGTAACATTTTTTCGGTTTCATTCTCTCCTTGCACAACCTCACACACACACAAACACAAACACACACAAACACACACGCACGCACACATACACAAACACACACAAACACACATGCACGCACACACACACACACACACACACCGCGCTGTGCCTAAATGGAGTAAGGGGATTATTCAGGGTGGTGTGAGTTGTGATTGTCTCCCGGCAGATGGTGCGCACTGCTTCACCGCTGAGGAAGGTGATTAATCCAGCATATTGAGCCTTTCCAGGCAGAGATGGAGATGAACATCCAGCAATCAAACTGTCTGTCTCCTCCTCTTCTATACTAAACTCTGTAACAGAGGAGGCCATTGAGACGGAGTTATGTACAGACGGGAATTAATTCCCGTTGTCCGGCTGCCCGGCGCTCTTCTTCCCACGATGCCGAGCGGCAGAACAACGGGACCGGGGCCGGGTTCGACCCTCGCTAAACACGCCGCCGCCGCTGCGCCCACGCCCGCCAAGTCTCCCCGTCCAGCTGCGCGCTGATTGGTTGTAAACGGTTTAGGTGGGAGGGGACTTTATTAATTTGTGCGGGCGTCTTTCTCTGCGATAAACAAATAAAGCGCCGCGGCCTTTACGTTCACACGCCGGGCCCCGGCGGTTTGAAGATGTTTTTTATGCTAGCTCAGAAACACGCCAGCAGTGACGGATCGACGGAGACGTGAGATGCGGAATGATGAACGAGAATCTGCTGCTGTTTGCGTGTCACCGAATGTCAAGAAGCTGCAAGGGTTTTAGAGTCTTAGGGTACACAAGAGAGAGAGAGACAGAGGGAGAGGGAGAGGGGGGAGAGGGAGAGGGAGAGAGAGAGAGAGAGACGGAAGGAGAGAGAGAGAGAGAGAGAGAGAGAGAGAGAGAGAGAGAGAGAGAGAGAGAGAGAGAGAGAGAGAGAGAGAGAGAGAGAGAGAGAGGGGGAGAGGAGAGAGGGAGAGGAGGAGAGGGAGAGGGAGAGGGAGTGGGAGAGGGAGAGGGAGAGGGAGAGGGAGAGAGAGAGAGAGACGGAAGGAGAGAGAGAGAGAGAGAGAGAGAGAGAGAGAGGGAGAGGGAGGGAGAGGGAGACGGAGGGAGAGGGCGAGGGAGAGGGAGGGAGGGAGACGGAGAGCGAGTGAACGTTGGGGGGAGTGAGCCTGGAGAAGGAGAGAGCGAGACGGTGAGAGGGAAGGAAAGAGAAAGAACGACTGAGGGAAAGGGAGAGAGAGAGGGAAGGAAAGAAAGAAAGAAGGAGATTATTAAAGAATAACAAAATAGTGTTTGGAGGCCCGTGATGGGGGGGCGGCCCGCTGGGAGCAATATAAAGTGAGGGTTAAGCTGATTGTAAACTGGGCGCCGGCGTTCCAGAGGAGGAAGTGACACACGATTAAAGCCCAGTGCCGCCCGGCCAGGGACTTCCGTTCCAGTTGAGCATCGCTAATTTCCTGAACCCTCCGGACCCCATGCGGGGGTCAACTCGGGGGTCCCCTCTTAGCCCCGCTCTTTTTGATCTGTTCTCTGGAGCCCCCAGACCCATTTAATGGTAAAACGCCGTCCTGGATCAGATCCTCTAATGTTTAATCACGCTTAGTGGGAAGCAGATCATGGAGTTGAGATTCTGGACGAGTGCTTTGATGTCAGGTGTTGAGTTTAGTTTAGTCGTGAGTTCTTATGTCGTAACTCGTGTTATGCAGTCTAATGGATTCTGTTTGTAATCTTTCAGGTTGTGCGCATTAATGTAGATTTAAATTGCAGAAGACGAAACGCAATAATTGTTATTACTTAACTGTTATTCATTTAATGCATCACCCTTTGGACCCCTCATGTGATAAGAGAAATCTAATCCAGACAGAAATAAAATCCCGATTGCTAATTCTTCGCAACATTTTCATCAGATCCAGCCGCTCTGTTCCCGAACACAATTATAACCCCGACCATCGCTCAGCACAGAGCCACGTATGAATTTAAACAATGTGAGCACAAAGCCATGGCCTATAAATCCCCACAATGTGTGTTTCTGTGACAGGGGGCAGGTGTGGCTTTTCATCTTCATTAAACCCCATGCTAGTAATTCGGCGATGATATATTCCACGTGAATATAGCCTACTTATCCCTGACATTTCCTCCTGCGTTATCCCCGCCGCTGCGAGGGGGGCGCGGCCTAAATGTGTCAACGTCGTCCGTCGCCGGGCGTCGACCGCGCGTCGACAGCGCCGGCGTGACGGACCCTCGGAGGGAGTCAAACCCTCCCGGCTGACACTCATTAGAGCGTTGCCGAGCTGGGAGAGGGTCGTGTTTAAGGTGGGATAATGTACCGCTCCATCACTTTTAAATTGACAACACAAGTTACGCCGCGCTGTAATTGTGCTCCTCTCATCCGCGGTCAGAGCGGCTAATGAGGGAGGAGGGGCCGGCGGCCGCTCTGCTTTAATGAGTCTCCCCGCTTTAAAGACACAAAGTGCCACCGAATTAAGGCCTGCCAATTCTCCCTCTCTGCGGTTTGAGAGACTCCCGCGGTGAGAGACGGGGGAGTCGTCACTTTGAGGGACGGTGGCGGCGCTCCTAGATATTAGCTCCTGGATACTAGCTCCTAGCTCCTAGCTTGTGAGTGGCCTCCTTGAGACTATAACTAAAAACGATCCTCCGTAGAGAATAGTTTACTTATTTGTGTCGACAATGATGCCAGGGTTCAAACTAAAACACATTTCTCTCTTTTTGTTTTTATTTCAATAATGCTAGCTTTTCCTGGCCTGTTAGCATGTTTGTAGAAGCTAAACACGGACAAACTAACCGCTCTGAGGAAGTTAATATTTCATCACAATTGAATCCAAAGATGATAGTAATAAGATTAGTTCAACTTGGTTGAACATTTTACTAAAATATCATATCCCTTGCAATTTTTACAACAGGACAAATCGATGTTGAGAACTTTATAGTTAAAAGAAGCAGGAAATTTGCAAAGACATTCTAAAATGTATATATTATTCAAAGCATTTATATCCAAGAGAGGAACTCAGGGAGTTAGAACAGAAATGTTTGGCCTACAGATATTGAACACTATTTATAGGAATATATTCTTTAAAAAAAATAGAATATTTTTTATCTAAAATATATATAGCTACCTTTCATGATTTAAAATGTGTTGATGTGCTGTTCCACATGTTTTCGGATATCATTTTAAATCCAAACCCAAACACTAGAGCAGGATCAGCAGAACGCGGGCTGAGTAGTGGTTCATGTTGCCAACTGGAAACCAGCAGCTTAGTGTCTGAAACAACCAGCTAGACTCCTTTCTCCTCCTCTCCCTGTTTTAATTCAAGAGAGCCATCCAAATCGATTCCCAGCTCATTGATAGGCTGCAATTTAATCACGTTATTACGAATGCAAATCTTCATAATGAATGTTTTTCCCTCTCCCGGTGGTGGTTAGTGTTGTTAAATGGCTGTTTGGAGATAAATTAGCCATTGGAAGGGGATTTAGCGCGGCTGCTCTCCCCCTCTGAGCACGCATTGATATTCAGTGTCAACAGATGTTGCCTCCACCCAGCTCTTGAGCAGAAACAATTCATGGGAGGAGGACTGCCTCTTCTGTCGATGTTCATCTCCCTGCTGCCTGCCTGGTGGCACTCCAGCTCGACGTGAATACGGCTCCTCACGTTCCTAATCTGGTCAGCTCGTACCAGCTGATGGTCTGGGGCCAAACCAGCGGCTGAAACAAAGGTACCAATCCTTTTGAATTCACGTTAACATCACACTCATCCTCACATTCCTACACATTCCATTGTTTTTAGTAGGCATTGGGTTTTAATACTGTCAACAATAGAATTATTTAGGATCAATCATTCAACAAAAATACATTTATCAAAAAAATATAATACATACATTTAGAGTATTTTAAAATGATTTATAATAAACACGCAAATCATAGCACCAAAAATGGAAAATCATCAAAAACCTTGGAAAAAGGTTTTCATCTTTATTGGGCGGTTGTTATTCATGACGTACGTCTTAAAGATTATAACACCATGAAAAAGGAAATCACATATAAACCAAACTCCATCTTAGGAGGAGATTGTTTGATCCGGTAAATAAAAGGCTTCCTAAAACCGGATTCCCAGCAGGACTCCTTTAATGTGTCGGAAGACAATCCGGTAGACGGGTTTGATAAGCGCCACGTCGTGGGGAGTTGTGATGTGCTGTTTGACAAATCGCTGGTGAGGCGTTCAGGACGCACACTTGTTTACACACCAAACCGCTTTCCCTCCAAGTCCTGGCTAATATCTCTGGTGAACCAGCCCGCCAATTTGCTCTCACACTGTGGAATATATTTGGTGAATTTGCGCCCAGGAGCGAAGTGTGTGCGTCCGCCTTGTCTCCCCCCTCCTCCCCCCCCCCACTCGTGTGAGGGCGCTAATTGACGAATCAGAGCCCAGCGGCCCCGGGCCGTCCTACTGGATGCGTCAGAGGTATTCAGATACGGCCTCTGACACTCTGTGGAGCCTGGCTGGGGCTCCTTGCTGACACGCGACCTCTTACATGCCAAGTAGGCTGGCATCCTGTTCTTATTATTGTTATTATTATGGGATGTTGTCGGTGCCTCAGCCCAGGGCGCTTATCAAAATACACCCATGAACCCCAGCAGTGCTGCTTCTAAATACGCCCTCCCCTGCAACGAGCTCAGCCGCAGACACACACCGTACACACACACACACTACACAGACACACACGTACACAGATACACACAGATACACACACGGTACAGAGACACAAACGGTACACACACACAGTATACACACACGGTACACAGACACACACGTACACACACTGAGGCAACGTGGAGCGCATCCGCCTGCTTTGACACCATATTTATTTATATATTTATATAAATATATATAGCGTATTAATATTGTATTGAAGAGTGTTTTCATTCGGGGGGAATGGCGGAGTTAGACACAAGATGCACAAAGTAAACAGAGGAGCCAACGCTAAGCTGTTTGGATTTGGCCCGTCGCTCGCTCGGGGGAAGTGACAGGAGCGCGGCGCGCTACGTAGCTCGCAGGTAGCGCCCGGGCTACGCGCTGAAGCTATGATATATGACATGTGTTGCAAGCAGCATCTCTGTTCCTCCCAGGGCCTGTCACAGCGCCGCGGCGCACGGTTAAAGGCTCTGTTATCCCGGCTCTAATCCTCCATTTAGGTCAGCGCTCGCCATCGCCGGGGCTCCGCCTCTCGCCACTCCCCTCCTCTGACCTCCTCGCTGACGACCGCCCCCCCGACCCTCGCACCCCCCCCCCCCCCCCCGCTGGAACACAGGGTTTGTTTGGCGTGATTTGAAGGATTTCCGTTCCGTGTTTGTGTGTGATGTCTGTTTGTTTTGATTTGTTTACTCGCTATGAGGGCTTTACGCGTCGTGTTCTCCGTGTAGACACGCTCCGTAGCCTGCAGTCTCAGCTCTTTGTTCCTCAGGAGTCAGTTGTCTCAATGATAAACACCCTTTAACTTAACTGTACATAAATACACCTCCCCTTTAACTTAACTTAACTGTACATAAATACACCTCGCCTTTAACTTAGCCCATAAATACACCTCCCCTTTAACTTAACTTAACTGTACATAAATACACCTCGCCTTTAACTTAGCCCATAAATACACCTCCCCTTTAACTTAACTTAACTGTACATAAATACACCTCCCCTTTAATTTAGCCCATAAATACACCTCTCCTTTAACTTAACAGTTCATAAATACACCTCCCCTTTAACTTAGCCCATAAATACACCTCCCCTTTAATTTAGCCCATAACTACACCTCCCCTTTAACTTAACAGTTCATAAATACACCTCCCCTTTAATTTAGCCCATAAATACACCTCCCCTTTAACTTAACTGTACATAAATACACCTCCCCTTTAACTTAACTGTACATAAATACACCTCTCCTTTAACTTAGCCCATAAAAACACCTCCCCTTTAACTTAACTGTGCATGAATAGACCTCCCCTTTAACTTAGCTATATAAATAAATACACCTCCCCTTTAGCTTAACATGTACATTAATACACCTCCCCTTTAACCTTTAATACATTAGCCCCGACGCAACAAAGTCGTTCCTCCCTGTTTCATGTTATAGGCCTGATTGGCCCCCAGGTCTCCTGGCTCATCAGACGATTGGTCGGTGAGTCCTCCAAGGTCGTGTCCTTGCTGGAAGCCACCATGCAGTCGACAGTTTACTGCTGCAGACCGAGAGGACATACAGACCGATAGCCACGGAGATACCTTCAGGAGGGAAAGGGTTCTGGTTCTGTCTTCAAACACCCAGTATCGGCTCAGGCAGACTCACTGTAAATAGATCGCATTTTTACACCCAGTATTTCATGTTTCCATCCTTTCAAACTGCATTAGTTAATGGAACCTCTGCATTCAGATTGCATCTCCTCCCTCACCCTAACCAAGAATCAGGGCTTGTTAGAATATCACTGTAGAGAGTTATAATCCTTACAGTCAGCCTATGCATGTGATTTTAACAATCTTACGTGTGAACTTGTATTGTGGTCAAAAGGGCACTTAATGTCTCAACAAACAAACACAATGCTTCATCAAAAATATGTTCCGAGGGCTCACGATCAAACCAGAGAGACAGAGCGAACCACAGAGGCCGATTCCCGGTCTGTGAATCAGACCTCATCCTCCTCCCCGTCGCATCCGCTTCGTCTGGGTTTCTTGGGATGCAGGTATCCATGGCGATATCCGTGAAGCACCTCCAGACATCCTCACACCTCCTCCTCGGATTGGTGGTAAAGTTTTGGAGCTAAAATAAGCCCGTCGTCGGTGTGTTGTCACAAGGCATGCATCGCCGCGCCGTCCCCCCCAACCCCCGTCTGGAGGTGTGGGGCCCGCTGGCCCCGCACGGCCCCCAGACGTGACATTCCCGCATTTGGGGAGCGTGACCTATGGGAGGGGGGCGGTGTACCTCGCATCAGCTCCACCACCGGGGGGAACGGGGTAAGAGTACAGTAGGGAGAGGAGGGCCGCACTATCTCTATCTCTCCCACCCTCTCTCTCTCACCCTCTCCCTCTCTCTCTCTCTCTCTCTCTCTCTCTCTCTCTCTCTCTCTCTCTCTCTCTCTCTCTCTCTCTCTCTCTCTCTCTCTCACCCTCTTTCCCTCTCTCTCTCTCACTCTCTCACCCTCTCTCTTTCCCCCTCTCTCTCTCTCTCTCTCTTTCCCCCTCTCTCGCTCTCTCTCTCTCTCTCTCTCTCTCTCTCTCTCACCCTCTCTCTCTCTCTCCCTCCCTCCCCACAGGCCGCGGGTGCTGAGTAAGATGCTAGTGAGTTAATATCCTGTGACAGTAAATGTCAACTGAATTTAAATGACTCCGGCTGCTCCCTCTCTGTCGCCGGGGACTCTGGGCTCCATTGGTCTCCCCTGCCCTCAGCGGATGGGGGTTTTGGTGGGGGGGCGGGGGGGGTCTTGGTGGTTTTGTGGAGCCACCAGCGCCGTGTTTCGGGGCAGCCAATGTTAAACCAGCGGCGGGATTCGCGGCGCGTACATGTGGCTAATTAGGAGGGATTTAGCATTAGCGTGATCATTAGCGTAGCGGACAGAACTGCTGCGCTCTCAAATCGCTGGCCCTCCGTCAGGTGCTCAGCGGAGCGGCGCGGCGTTAGCGGACTGATGGAGAACAACATGGAGCGCCGCGTTAGCACACGCTACATTAGCGTTAGCGCTAGGACAGTGCAGCGCGGCAGCCTCGCTACGCACCGGAGAGCTTTGAGAAACCGTCTAAACAGATTAGAATAACACTCAGAAATACAAGTTAGAGCATTTGCATGTATTAGGAACGGGTAAATATTATATTATCTTTACATGATGTTTGTCTCAAACAATCGAATATTCTCACAACATAAAAATCCATTTTTTTGTTTGAATGCACATTTATCTAATAGGAATAAATCAAAACGACTCACTGCTATTACTGAAAAACTCTAGCGGTTGCGAGTTTGACTCTTGTAGTCGTATAATGCTTCTTGATATGTTAAATATTGAAGTGGCAAGTGACCTATAAAGTTTTCTATTTGTCGCAGCATTTCTATTTAAAATGGATGCAGGGCTTATTTATTACTTTACGGTCTCTACTTTCATTAAACTCCTCCTCTTTTCATGTAAAACATCCGATCTCTGTGTTTGTATGTGTGCGTTGGAAGGGGCTTAGTAATGAGTGTAATGGACACACATTAAGAGGATTGCATTGTTCCATAATTAATATTCAAGCGGATCTGAGCCGTTCTGGGGACGGAGAGACGGCCGGAGGGATGGAAGGGGCAGTGTGTGAAACCTAGAGGAGGAGGTTTCCAGGAGCTAGCCTCTCTCTCTCTCTCTCTCTCTCTCTCTCTCTCTCTCTCTCTCTCTCTCTCTCTCTCTCTCTCTCTCTCTCTCTCACCCACCCCCTCTGTCTCTCTCTCTCTCTCTCTCTCTCTTACCCACCTCTCTCTCTCTCTCTCTCTCTCTCTCTCTCTCTCTCTCTCTCTCTCTCTCTCTCTCTCTCTCTCTCTCTCTCTCTCTCTCTTACCCACCCCTCTCTCTCTCTCTCTCTCTCTCTCTCTCTCTCTCTTACCCACCCCTCTCTCTCTCTCTCTCTCTCTCTCTCTCTCTCTCTCTCTCTCTCTCTCTCTCTCTCTCTCTCTCTCTCTCTCTCTCTTACCCTGCCCCCCCCATCTCTCTCTCTCTCTACGTCCGCAGGTGTTCTGTCGTTCTGCTCTTTTCCTCCTCTCCTCACCTTTATTCCGCGGTGCAGAGTGTTGATGTGTGAGCGCTGGGAGCGGTTTGGGAGTGAGGGTGGAGGAGGAGCATGGAGGGTGGAGGAGGCAGCCAGGGAAAAGTGTCTGGGGGGGAAGAAAAACTGAATGTCATGTATCTTAAACTGGAGGAGAGTACAGCTGTTTGTGTGTTTGTGTTTGTTTACGTGCGTGCTTCCTGCTAGCATAGCGTACGTAGCGCCTCAACAAAGGAGGAAGTGATGGCGGCTCCTTTGTGTCGGAGGAGACGCAGGGAGAGGACTATATTAGACGTCAACCGCAGAAAAATCTCCTTTAGCCCAATAGCTTCTAATAAGCTAATTGAACTTCTTCAAGCGCTGACCTTTAGCGGCTGTCTGGGTGCGGGTAAGGGGGGTTGGCGGGCGTTAAAACGCCGTTTCAGCCCTCATTTCAACTGAAAATAAAGTTCACTGCTACTTTGTTACTCTGCTTCTCTTTGTGGGTTTCTATGAGTTTAATGAGCTCCTCCAGTCCGGGTGTTGAGGTAGCTGTCATCAGGTTAGCCTCGGCTTCAGATGCTAGTTAGCTTCCTCGCTAACGGCCGTCCCTTTATTCGGCGGAGCGCCGTCGCCTCCTCTCCCTGTGTCCCCGCCGCTAGGCTCCTCCCCCTCGCCACAACCGTTGTTTCGGCTATTTATAGCCCGGGCTCAACGGACCCACGTCACATGACATCCTGTCGCCGTGCGTTCTCGCTACGCTGCGCACGCATTTAATCCCATGAGCATCAAAACGCTCTAAAGACGGCCGTTTCAGGGGGGGCTGGAGAACGCATTTGTGACACCCCCCTTTTGTCCAATACTAAAATGTATTTGTTTAATGCTCTTTAAAGAATGTCTCTCTGGGTCTCCGTATCTGTCGTCGGATTCCACATCCTCGCAGGAATCGCGGCGCAAAAAATGTCAAGGGGAATCTGGACTGCACCACTGTTTGACCGCCCTCTCCCTCCCCCTCCCCCTCCCTCCCTCCCCCACCCTCCCCCACCCCGCCCCTCCCTCCAAGACCACTTACCCGGCTGAAGTGCACTTTGTCCGTACCCAGAGATAAAGGCTCTTGTTGTGGCGAGGGCCGCGGTGTCCAAAGGGCTGAGTGTAACGCGCACGTCACCCTCGCATTCCTCAATTCTCTGCGCAAATATGTGTGTTTGTTTACGGAGGCGGCGTTCCGGACGGCGATCGGAGCGTGATGGGGGGGGGGAGGGTGTGTGATCGTGATGAGCGCTGAGAGGACGCAGAGACGCGGCGTCGGCCTCCATCTTGACTCCGCCCTCCTCGGGTCTGCTAACTGTCCTTTCATCGCCGTCCGGCCTCCTCACCTTCCATTAGGGCCCCTCCCCTCCCCGACCCCGTGGGCAGCTCCTCAAGGTGTGGACGCGTGGCTCTGAGGGTGGGGGGGTGAGTCGGGGGTCGGGGGGGGGGGGGAAGAATCGAGCGGCCTGCTTCAGCGCGGCCCAGCGCCGGCCTCTGATGCGGGCCGCCTCAGGACCGCGGGCGCCAGGAGATCCATACTGCGGGAAAGTGTTTCAAATGTGATGCCAGAGGGCGGCTCGCTCTGCGGTGCTCCGCCACAGCCTGTCTCCAGGGAGGGAGGGGGGGAGGAGGGAGGGAGGGGGGAGGAGGCTCTCGCCGCGGCGCCGATCGCTCGCCACAACAACACCGCGGCCAACCGGAGGACCGCCTGATTACCTCTGCACTTGGCCCGCAGACGGGTTTGTAGACGCGGAACGCAGAGACGTCTGAAACCCGTCTCTGCCTCTCTGTTGTCCGACCGGACTCGCTAGGTTTGGCGGCGGCGCGAGTTAGCGTTAGCCTCGGCTGGTGTTTTGGTCTTTAGGAGCGTTATGAGACGTCTGAGGGAAAGCTGTGGTCATGGAGGGCGCAGGCGTTCCCCGAAGGCCTCTTGGTTCTACTAATTAAACGCTCTCAACTTTTAACACGTACTCCCTTCCGCCGCCGGTGCTAGCCGTCTCCCAGGGACGGCTGAGCGGAAGAACTACCGGGCTGTGGACTCTGAGCACCGGCTACACACACACACACACACACAACCACACACTAACACACGGACACACGCACACACGAGCTCACTAACGCACAACCACACATAAACGCACTAACACCCACTCACACACACTAACACACACACGCATACACTAACGCACAAACACACTAACACGCACCAACACAGACACACAGAAACACAATTGCAAACACACGCTACAGGCAACCCCTCACACACACATACACAGCACACTACACACAAACATACACAAACACAAACACACACTACACAACCATACACACACCATACCACACACAAACACACACACGTCCTCAAAGTGTGGAGGAACGTTGGTTACTGGCTTCAGAAGATGAAAGTGAGGTCTGAGCTCCTGGTATCCTTGGAAAGTGTGAAATCTGATCATAATCTACACAAGTGAGCATCATGAGACATCTTCATAGCATGTTGACTTTGCATATGGATTTTGGGTAACCATGGAAAAATGTTGATATCGCATACACTCGACGTGTGGTCAGTAATTGAAAGTCGAGTCGCGGCTGGTCAACGTGATGACACATGGTAACGATACACCTGATGATACCAGCCCAGTGTGTTGATTGGCTGGCTCCCTGGTGGTCCCGCCCCTGAGGGGGTCTCACGGGGGGAAACGACGTCACCACGCCACCGTGACCTCATGTATTACGAATCGGTTAGGGGAATATTGCGATTCCGTAAAAAAAATGTCTGTACATTATTCCGATGCTTTTCTTGCGTTTTATCTTATTGCGTGGTTTAACCCCGGATTTAGGGGTTTGGTTTAACACCCGGCTTTAGGGGTTTGGTTTAACACCCGGGTTTAGTGGTTTGGTTTATCTCCGGGTTTAGGGGTTTGGTTTAACTCCCAGTTTAGGGGTTTGGTTTAACTCCCAGTTTAGGGGTTTGGTTTAACTCTCGTTCTACATGATGATGATGATGATGAACAGAACAGATCTTTTCTGCAGATCAGGGTTCAGCTTCTGAGTCAACTTTACGAGTTTAGGGGAGCAGAGAACCAAGTCAAAAAGAGTATCGGCCCCCCGCTGGTGACCCTAGGTAAGGGCCCGGGTTGTTGACCTCTGGTGGTGACCCCTGGTGGTGACCTCTGGTGGTGACCCCTAGAGGTGACCTCTGGTGGTGACCTCTGGTGGTGACCCCTATGCAACACCTCCAACACCGTTCACACCCCTGCTTACGTGCCCTCTCCTACAGACGTGCACGCCCCTGCAAACGTGCACTCTGCTGCACACGTGCACGCCGCTGCTGGCGTGCACTCCCCTGTAGACGTGCACTCCCCGGTAGACGTGCACTCCACTGTAGACTTCCACTCTCATGTAGACGTGCACACCCCTGCAGGCGTGCACTCTGCTGTGGTGGCTAGCCTGGAGATGATTGAGATGAGATGTCTTCTCTAAACAGCAGGATCCGTGTGGACGGACGGCAGGGGGGCTGAACGGCGTCGGGCCTTAATGTGTTTCTGGCCTCAGCTCGGACGCAGCAGTGGGGAGGGGCTCTCAGGCAGACCCATCAAACCGTCACAGAGAAGGCTTCTCCCTGACCCAAGCGGTTTATCAGGCCCTGGTTAATAGAGCGTCGGGCACACACAGGGACGTCTCCTGGCTCTTCTCCTTGGAACGGTTCTGCATCCTCTCAGTCGTTAAGTGTCACTAGTGGTCAGTGTTTATGCGTCACACGTTCAGGGATACGAGGCATTTAGTGTTCAAACTGTTGTTGTTGTTGACCAGGAGCAGCCCATCGGCTCCTGATCCGCGCTCATGTGGCGTTATTGCTCGTCCTCTCGCCTGCAGGCCCGTTAAACCCCCATCAGCCCCCAACGCCTTCCCTCCACCGCCCGTCTGCGAGGCGCGGGGGGGGAGGGGGGGCGCTGCCCGCGGCTCATTAGGCAGCATTACACCATTCAGCCACATCACCGGATCATCCGGCCCCCCGGAGCAGGGGCCCCCGAGGGCCGGCGCTACGGGACGGATCGCCACGCCACGCCACGCCACTCCTCAACCGCGTGACCGCGCCCATTTAGCCGCCCGTGCATCTCGTACCGCCGGCGCCGGAGCTAAGTCGGCCATTAGCGGCGAGCAGCGGACCACGCGGCACCGCGATGAGCATTTACGCCCCATATGGACCGGGACGTTAGCGGGGGCGCGGGTCATGTGCTACGCCGGATGTGAAATCGAGTCCCGTTTGGCGGCGGCCGGGCGTGAACCCGGCGCGGCGGGAGGGGTTGTGACCGGGCGCTGGCCTCGCCACGTTCCTATTGGTTAAGAAGGAGCTGGACTAGCAGTTGATCCCAGACGGCGGTGAGGTCCCTTCAGGTCCAGGGGCCGGTAGGGCCGGGGCGGCGGGCCGGTGGGGCCTACGGGTAGACCGGGGGTTAGGGGTCACACACCCGGACACCAGACCGTCCTGGAAGTAAGGCTGTTAGCTTACACATCCATAGCTCCGTCGTCATGGTGATCGTTGGTTAAAGGAGACGGGGAGACGGAGCGTTATCATGTATTTCTCTTTTTTGCCTCTGGGGTAGTTTATGATTCGTTAATTAAATTCAACGTTCATGAAATCCCCTTCTGTGCCTATTATCTTCTACTTTCCTTTGCGTGTTAGGTTTGGTTTCCATAACATTTATCTGCAGGGAGAGGAGAGAGTGAAAACCATCAACGCAATAAGGTAAGGGTAGACCTACGTAGCAGTTCCACCTTAAAGATATACATTCACTGACAAAAATGAAACCTTTTGTCAAACCTTTTGGGGATGAAAGCGCTCATTCCTTTTCACGTGTGGCTTAAGAAGAGTATGTGAGTTTGATTGGGACGCAGTCTATCCTATTAGAGCTGGAATAAGACGCTTTGAACGAAGCTGCGAGCGGATAAAGGCTGTCTGGCCAGAAGCTGGACATGCAGAGCGGCCGTAATCCCGGCCGGTAAATAGAGAAATATATGCTGGGCCACAGTCCCTCACATCCACCGTGATTAGCAAGCTTAACAGTTTAGAGCTGCTTTCAAAGTGAGATCCTCTCGCTCTCTCTCGCTCTCTCTCTCGCTCTCTCATTCTCCCTCTCTCTCCCTTTCCCTCTCCCTCTCTCTCTCTCTCCATCCCCCTCTCTCTCTCTCTCTCTCTCTCTCTCTCTCTCTCTCTCTCCTCTCTCTCTCTCTCTCTCTCTCTCTCCCCCCTCTCTCTCTCTCTCTCTCTCTCTCTCTCTCTCCTCTCCTCTCCTCTCTCTCTCTCTCTCTCTCTCTCTCTCTCTCTCTCTCTCTCTCTCTCTCTCTCTCTCCCTCTTTCTCTCTCTTTAACTCACATTGTCTTTGGAGGTCTAAAGAAGCAGCTCTCTTTAATCTATGTATCTGAACCTAAACTGGCTGCTGTGA
>NC_044059.1:13110096-13125096 GCF_902167405.1 Gadus morhua | reverse complement strand
GTCAATCTGCATCTCTTATTTAGCTGCAAACGGACTCATTTACAGCAGCTCAAACATGGAGAGTGTGTGTGCCACTGTGTGTATGTCTGTGTGTATGTGTGTGTGTGTGTTTGAGTCTGAGTGTGTGTAAGTGTGTGTGTGTGTGAGTCTGTTTATGTGTGTGGGTGTGTGTGTGTGTGTGTGTGTGTGTGTGTGTGTGTGTGTGTGTGTATGTAGGTGTATCTCCGGGTGTGTGTGTATGTGTGTGTCTCCGTGTGAGTGTGTGTATGTGTGTGGGTGCGCTGGGTCTTGCATTTTTCATCCGGGACATCGGATGGTGGATTCTGCCGACAACAAACAGCACTTACGGGCGTGTTAGCGAGGGAGATTCCCGTGCCCTGGAGCCTTGTTGCTAAGAAGCAGGGAGACAGCCGGGCCGCGGCCGCGAGCAGTCGGCTAAACTCATTCGCACATTACCGCTCTCAGCCGTATGAGCACTCTGTCACCCGAGCCCTGCTTTGGCGCCATGCTATCATGGAATAAAAAGAGGGCTTTTAAGAAACGCCCGCTCCCTAAACTGGTGAAGCAGCCCTTCTGGGGGTTGGAGGGCACAGCCATGCTATAGGAGGAGGCTAGCTGTGGAGCACGCTAGGTCTAGTATGCTCGTTAGGAGGTGTGCATTGCATGGAGTAGGCTTTCTGTCGTGCATGCTAGCTGTGGAGTATGCTAGGTTTAGTATGCTAACTGTAGTATGCTTGATGTAGACGCTAGATGTGGAGTAGCCTAGCTCAGTAGTAAGCTAGCCGGTTTTTACGGTAGTCATGGAACGACTAGCTGGAGAAAACTTGTTTGTGTGTGCTAGCTGTGGTGCGTACAAGCTTGAGCATGCTAGGTGTGATACGCTAGTTGTAGAACGTTCTAGCGGGAGCGGCGGTAGTACGCTAGCTAGAGCACGCCAGCTAGAGACATAACAGGATTATTTCCATCTCAGATCTTATATTGTATCAAATCAACTGTTAAAAGATGGAGTAAAAGGAAACTCTAGAGGGACCCGCAGCAGACGAGACGCGCGCTCGCAGCCTTTAAAGGTGTATTCATACACACCGTATCCATATTTAATCCTCTCCAAACTGGAGTGGGACTGAGCAGAAGTTCAGTGTTTGTGAGCCTTCCCACTTAATTACGATCACGATCCATAATGGAGGAGGAGGGCCGCGCGCTAAACCACCGCACATCACATCTCATCACGGTGACGGCGCAGGCGGGCGCCGCGGCGACAGCGGGCCCTGCTTCCTGTGCGTCCGCGCCGCCACTCGTCGCTCTTCGTCGCTCTTCGTCACTCGTCACTCCTCCTCGCCGCGGTTTACTGGCTTGATTTCTCGTCTGAGGGGTCCGTCGGCGTCCGGGGAGCGACGGTCCAAAGGCCTTGGGCGTGGTGAGTCAGAGAGCGCCGTGCGGGACGCCGCACCTCGCTCCGTCCTGCTGACGGTGTCCGAGGCTCCGGGGTTTCATCGTGATGTCGGCTCCTCCACCCTTCACCGGGTTAAGGTGGAGCAAAACACAAAGGTGTTTAAGGGTTGATTTAAGCGTCAGAGTAAGCACTGTACGGGTCCTTTGTGTCGCGTCTATTGTGAACGTAAGGGTGGTAATTAATCCCCCTCTAATCCTCTTGTTAGCTAATTGGATTGTGAGTTTCTGAAAGCCCTGCCATCCGAACCTGCCTTCATCCATCTATACATATTGATATTGATATATATATATATATATATGCATATATATATATATATATATATATATAAGCTGGTGTGCCAGAGATCACTTAGTATTAATACGACGTCTGGCCTTGGGTCAGATCACTAAGAAGCAGGGAGCCGACTTAACTCCATAAGAACAACAATGTCCCCAGGCCCTGTTATATTCACTACCCCTCTCTGAGCAGATGGAGGCTTTGGTCGGGGGGTTCTGGGGTGCTTTGTGGAGCCCGATGCTGCCCGGCCGGGGTTGATCAGCGCCTGATACTGTGGGGCTGCTGCCTGGCTGCGTTACCTTGGGCCGGAGGTCGAGTCATGCGACGCGGGATCGAACCCCGGTAGTGCCGGTGTTCAGACGCTCTGGACCAAAGACTGCTCAGGAATGATATAGCGGGAATATTCTGTGTTTTAATGTTTTAATGCTTTATCTCATTTAGGTTTCCTTGAATAAAGAACAAGGTGTTCCTCCGTGGCAGACGCAGACAGCTCTACTCACACTCATCGTCAGGTTAGACATTCAGTGGATCTATTAGTCCACGTATACATTGTACTGTAAAGGATGTCAAGGGCTAGAACTAACCATTACACAGCGCCATCTCTGGTGAATAGTGGTAATTACAATAGCTCTTTCTGATTGGCTAAATACAATGTTGACAGTTGAGATGATATTTCTAGCATTTAAACGTATGCTAATGTGCATCTGTTGAACCTTTTGATTCAATTAACACCGACTAACGAGAATTCACAAACCTATTGAGGTGACTTATTTCCTCCGTGTTGAACCGCGTCGTTAGAAAACACACATATGATAAGATCAGTAATAATAACTAAATAAAGATCCTGCCCTTCCTCCCCCGTCCTCCCCCATTCCTCCCTCATTCCTCCCCCAGTCCTCGCCCAGTCCTCCCTCATTCCTCCCCAGTCCTCCCCAGTCCTCCCCCTCCTCCCCCTTCCTCCCCCAGTCCTCCCCCATTCCTCCCCATTCCTCCCCAGTCCTCCCCCATTCCTCCCCCAGTCCTCCCAGTCCTCCCACAGTCCTCCCACAGTCCTCCCCAGTCCTCCCCCAGTCCTCCCCAGTCCTCCCCCATTCCTCCCCAGTCCTCCCCCATTCCTCCCCCAGTCCTCCCCCAGTCCTCCCCCTTCCTCCCCCCTTCCTCCCCCTTCCTCCCCCAGTCCTCCCCAGTCCTCCCCCAGTCCTCCCCCTTCCTCCCCCCTTCCTCCCCCAGTCCTCCCTCATTCCTCCCCAGTCCTCCCCAGTCCTCCCCCCCCTCCCCCTTCCTCCCCCAGTCCTCCCCCTTCCTCCCCCCTTCCTCCCCCAGTCCTCCCTCATTCCTCCCCAGTCCTCCCCAGTCCTCCCCCCCCTCCCCCTTCCTCCCCCAGTCCTCCCCCAGTCCTCCCCCTTCCTCCCCCCTTCCTCCCCCAGTCCTCCCCCAGTCCTCCCCCAGTCCTCCCCCTTCCTCCCCCCTTCCTCCCCCAGTCCTCCCCCAGTCCTCCCTCATTCCTCCCCAGTCCTCCCCAGTCCTCCCCCCCCTCCCCCTTCCTCCCCCAGTCCTCCCCCAGTCCTCCCCCAGTCCTCCCCAGTCCTCCCCCGTCCTCCCCCATTCCTCCCCCTCCTCCCCCTTCCTCCCCCAGTCCTCCCCCATTCCTCCCCCTCCTCCCCCTTCCTCCCCCCTCTGATATTGACCTGACCCCGCGGCCTGCGTCTCTCTCTCAGGTGTATCTCTGCGCTGGGCTCCGGGGTCAGGGGAGGCGGTGGACGCTTTAGGAGGTCACCTGGTCGAGGTTCAGCTTGCAGGTGTATCTCTGCGCTGTGCTCCTGGGTCAGGGGAGGCGGTGGACGGTTATGAAGGTGATCTGGTCGAGGTTCAGCAGCGCCTGAGGTCCCATCCCGGAGGTAGGATCCCCTCCCACTGCTCCGTGTGGCTCGGAGACAGGCCGCCTCTCAGACGGCCCCGTGGTGGAGGAAAGGCTCGTTCTGCGGTCGGTGGGCCCGCCAACAACATGATCCGGGGCTTCTGCCCGTAGCGCGCGCCGACACGGCGCCCCGCCATGGTCGTTCAGTTAGTGGCGTTAATAGTTAATCCATCTGCAGTTATTACTGCTGGTGCCAAAATGGGAAAATAATGATGGGTGTGTATGGACGCTTCAATGAAGTATTTAACGATCAGTTTAGAATTAATAATATCTACGTACGAAACCAGATCTATGAAAACACATCTCTAATTGTGTTAAGAAATTAAGCCCGGTTCCAAGGGAAAAAAATAAATAAAAAAAATGAATATAAGAAATGAAACCATGTATGGTTATTAATGATGACATGTTAATGTAGGTATGATTTCCAACCTTTAAAACTCAATTTGTTTTAATGAGGAATGGAAAAAGTGAGTGCATTAACAATCGATACAGTTGATACATTTAACCAATTATCGTAAAGGTCATTGAACTGCATAACACGTAAATGTATAACATCGTATTCATACATTTTACGTACATTTACGTAATTATTTATCTAAATGAACGTGTTAAGTGAAACGCTTATTTTAATACTAAATTTTAATAAAATAATTAATAATCAATTAATCAGTTGTGTACATAAGTAGCATAAGTAACATCCCTAGACCAATCTCGTTTAGCCGTTCACAGAAAGCTAGGCGAACGCTAGCTAAGCTAACGCTAACTCCGCCCTCCTCCGCCTCGTTTAATCTCAGCCAATCTCGTCAGCCCCCAGCCACCTGCAGCCCGGGCCCATTCTCCGTCAGATTGTGGAGGAAAAAGGCGGATGAATATTTCAGGGGCTGTTTGAGCTCCTCGTAGCAGCGGGGGCTTCAAGCTCGCTCGCCCCCGCTTACCAGCGCCATTAACTTTACAAGCGCTTTTTGTTTTTATCAGCAGAAGTGCGTGGTTAGCACCAATCAAAACCCCTGGAAGGTGGAAAAAAAAGGGAAGCGCACACGGGGGCTAAGACGGGTGCTGGGGTTGACATGTCAAGTAAAACTGAGGTGAAGTCCTGCCATGCGGACGTCTTAGCGGATAACGCTTAAATCATTCTCTGCCAAAACTTGAGCGCGGCGCGTTCAAAGAGATATCGCCACAATACACATTTCTGCACTAAGTAGTGGTGTTTGAAGCCATTTTATGGGATTTCGCTGTAAGGCCCAGAATTGATTTGCAGAAGGGATAAAAGGAAGATACTTTATCTTCGAAGCTTTGTCGGAAAAAGCTTAGCATCCATTGGTACTTCTGCCAATATGCCCGCAAGGCATAGAGGTGGGCTGAGGGGGGGGTGAGGAGTAGCTGGCATTGACATTATCTACCAGAATGAATTGTGCTGAGTTTACACCTCTCGATGCATGAGCGCTGCTCTTTCATAATCTTTCATGAACCATGCAATGTTTTATTTAATGTCCCGGGTCACAAAGAAAACATATTAATAATGAACGCTGCGCTGGGCTGTGCAGAAGAGGAGGAAGAAAGGCTGCTTTCAGGCTCCTCAGCAAACAGGTCAGAGAGACCTTTTGAAGTCTTCTCCTTCAGTGCAGTCAATAGTTTAAGAACTTGTGTTATTTCTGAATGTAAGGCCAGCGCGGCCACGGTGAAAAGCCTCGCGTTGGCTGCCCAGTCTCCACACTGCGCCGTTTGAAGGCTCCTCCAAAAGTGAAACCGAAACAACACACACAAGACAAAGAAAACAGTGCTGCTGCTCTGCTTCAAACTTAAAGTAGGAAAAGTCCACCAGACATTTTATCCACCCAAACACCGCCTGTTTGAGGAGATACACAGTTACAATCCACCCGTAGTATTATTATAGCATCTCAACATGAGAACCCTCTTCCAAAGCAACAATAAAAAATCGATAATTCCTTTCACCAGCTCATTTTATTTTTCAAAGTCATATTAATGGCTATTCGGATTTAAAAAGTGGATATTTTTCAACGTTTGTGTTTTCCTGCACTTCACAACAAGCTCATGATGATGCTATGAGCAGATGGAGCTACAACATTATTTTACCAAGTTCTATTTCTGTTTTTTATTAATCACATACCAGCTGAAGCTATAGCTAATCCTATCGTCAAATATATATTAGTATGTAGCCGCTGAAGCGAATTCAAATTTATAGGTAGCAGCTGGAGCTAATGCTAATAGCTATTAGCATGTAACAGCTGAAGCCTGTATTTATTTGCAGGTAGCAGCTGAAACTATTATAAATTCGCAACGGGGAAATGAAGATAATGCTGATGTGTGTAGCACCTGAAGCTAACATAAATTCTTAAGTGTGTAGCAGTTGAAGCTAGGGTCAATATACATTAGTACTTGGCAGCTGAAGCTAGAGTTCTTATATATTAAATGTAGCAGCTGTAGCTAAAGCTAATATATATGAGCATGTAGCAGTTGAAGCTAGAGCTAATATGTATTAGCATATAGCAGATGAAGCTAGAGCTAGAGCTAATATAGATAGATGAGTATGTAGCAGCTAATACATATTAGCCTTTAGCATCTGAAGACAGAGCTAATATACACTAGCATTCAGCAGCTGAAGCAGATACATAAGAGCAGGTAGAGTTGGAGCCGGAGCTAATATATATGAGGGAGCAGCAGCTGAAGCGGCCCTGGTGAGGCGGGCTGCCCAGGGCTCCTATAGATCACAGCGCCTCTGCTAGCAAAACAACAGAAAACACACTGCAGGAGCACAGCACTGCTGTACCCTCTGGGATTGAGATGCCTTCTATGACATGCACACTCTCCAACGCGCACACACCCCACACACACACTACTACACACACACACACACACACACACACACACACACACACACACACACACACACACACACACACACACACACACACACACACACACACACACACACACTCACGCTCACAAACGCACACACACACACACACACACTAACGCCCATGCATATACCTGCTCGCATGTAGCATTTGGATTCCACACATCCAGGACATCTCAGGGCTGGCAGATGAAAGGGGCTCTGTGTCAGAGGCTGGTGTGAGGAGACTGGGGAAGTCTGAGGGGTGCGGTGACTTATTCATGGCCCTCCTGGCTCCCTCTGTCCTGGGCGCGGGGCCGGCCAGGGCACTGATCTTACGGCTGCCCCCCCCCCCCCACACACACACACACACACCCCCCCCCCACCCCCCTATCCTGTTTAAAAAGTAAACAGCAGAATGCAGGGCTGCTCATTATTGATGTGTGGAGGAAGGGGAAGGTGTTTATGTGGGGAAATCAGACACCGATAACACCACCTCCACGTGTACGAGGGGGTGGAGGTCTGCCTGGTAAGAGATTCAGTTATTCAGAAGCGTCGTTAATGACCGCACAAACGGCCCGGTCGTCACTTTACTTCAGGTCGTCTGTGATTCAGTTTGTACACCGGCGCTGGTCTGTGCGTGTTTTTATTGGATAGGAGATGGATTCTATTTGTAGGAAGAGATTCCTGGCCTTGTTTTCTCTCTTCTCGTCTCAGTAGGAGTAACGCTAGGTGATGTGTGTGTCGGTGTATGGATATGGGCTGGGCTGAAAGAATTGCTACTTATAAATACTAGTATTGTATACCAGTATAATCAATAAATATATATTTATAAATATATATATGCATACATCTCATGTGTACTACATTTTATATGCACACTACTTTAAGTATACTATATATTACATTGTATATGCACTAAATATAATACTGGCAGGCATCATATACAATAATAAAAACATAATGTATACATATGTGTGTGTGTTTGCACGCGGGGCAGTACTTGCATTGTGTGTGTGTGTGTATGTGTGTGTTGTATGATGTGTGTGTTTGCACGCCGGGCATGACTTGCATTGTGTGTGTGTGTGTGTTGCATGACGGGTGTGTGTGAGTGAATTATGCTGTTATTGGTGCTGAACGGCAGTAAGATGCACTTCAGGTGCGTTTAAATATAGCTACTGTAGCTAATGCCCCATAAAACAGTGGCTGAAACATTAGCATTCGTCCGCGGCGCGCACAACGCAACCAACCTCTTCCTAATCGGCGATGCCTAAATGTTAATTGCATCTGCTTTCCCCCAAACACACGACTTTCCTTTGTCAGGGGCTTTTTGTAAGAGAAATATGTTACTAATGGCTTATGAATTAATGAGGAGCCACGCTGAATTAGATTTGTATGCAAGGTGAGTCCAGATCTGGCGGGCGTCTGAGCGTTTTATTCAGATCTCCACATCATCTGGACCACTGACCCAGCTAATGCTCTTGGACTAGCCCCGCCTCCAGCTAATGCTGTTAGACTAGCTCCACCTCCTGCTAATGCTCTCAGACTAGCTCCGCCCCCAGGTAATGCTCTCAGACTAGCTCTGCCCCACCCAATTGTGCTCTCGGACTATCTCCGCCCCTCCTAATGTGCTCTCAGACTAGCTCCGCCCCTCCTAATGTGCTCTCGGACTAGCTCCGCCCCTCCTAATGTGCTCTCAGACTAGCTCCGCCTCCTCCGAGTGTGCTCTCAGACTAGCTCCGCCCCCTCCGAGTGTGCTCTCAGTCTAAGCCCCGCCCCGGGTGTCACTGTCTCCCAGGGCCCGCCCCTGGATGTTGTGTGGTTGTGAGGAGATGGTTGGTGTTGTGGAGGCTGTCTTGATTATTTATTTAGATCCACAGCAGGGAGACTCAGGGACTAATGGGTTATGAAGTCACAGGTTTGATTCCCAGCCCTGACATTAGCTACCGAGGCAGCACATGTGTTAATGTGTGCTCCCAAAGCACCTTAATTCAACCTGATATTCCTAATGGAGGTCTCTCTACCTCTCTCTCTCTCTCTCTCTCTCTCTCTCTCTCTCTCTCTCTCTCTCTCTCTCTCTCTCTCTCTTTCGCTCTCTCTCTCTCTCTCTCTCTCTCTCTCTCTCTCTCTCTCTCTTCTCTTCTCTCTCTCCCTCCCTCTCTCTCTCTCTCTCTCTTTCTCTTTCTCTCTCTCTCTCTCTCTCACTCTTTCCCTCTCTCTCTCTCTCTCTCTCTCTCTCTACCTCTCTCTCTCTCTACCTCTCTCTCTCTCTCTCTCTCTCTCTCTCTCTCTCTCTCTCTCTCTCTCTCTCTCTGGGGTCTATAGACAGCGGAGGGGGGGGGGGGGGGGGGGGCGCAACTTAACACATAAATTCACTTGTCTGCATCGTCTCCTTGCGTCTTGCGTCTTTACCGCCTCGCTGGCTGGGGTCTGGGGGGAGTCGTGGGGGGGGGAGGCGGCGGGGAAGGCAAACATTTCCTCGCCCCGGCAGTATGGAAGCGTTGGCACGGCGCCGGCGCTTCAGGGGGCCAATCACAGCTCAGCGCTGGCGAACACGCCGCAAATTAAATTCTCATGTTTGGGTTTCTTCTTAACACTTTCACCGAGGTGCTGTTCTGCTCCAGGGACTCAGACAGGTAAACACATAGAGCTATAGAGTGTAGAGAGACAGGTAAACACATAGAGCTATAGCCTGTAGAGAGGCAGGTAAACATAGAGCACATAGAGCTATAGCCTGTAGAGAGACAGGTAAACACATAGAGCTATAGCCTGTAGAGAGGCAGGTAAACATAGAGCACATAGAGCTATAGCCTGTAGAGAGACAGGTAAACACATAGAGCTATAGAGCTATAGCCTGTAGAGAGACAGGTAAACACATAGAGCTATAGCCTGTAGAGAGACAGGTAAACACATAGAGCTATAGACTGTAGAGAGACAGGTAAACACATAGAGCTATAGCCTGTAGAGAGACGGGTAAACACATAGAGCTATAGCCTGTAGAGAGACAGGTAAACATAGAGCTATAGCCTGTAGAGAGACAGGTAAACATAGAGCTATAGACTGTAGAGAGACAGGTAAACATAGAGCTATAGACTGTAGAGAGACAGGTAAACATAGAGCTATAGACTGTAGAGAGACAGGTAAACATAGAGCTATAGACTGTAGAGAGACAGGTAAACATAGAGCTATAGACTGTAGAGAGACAGGTAAACATAGAGCTATAGACTGTAGAGAGACAGGTAAACATAGAGCTATAGACTGTAGAGAGACAGGTAAACACATAGAGCTATAGCCTGTAGAGAGACAGGTAAACACATAGAGCTATAGCCTGTAGAGAGACAGGTAAACATAGAGCTATAGACTGTAGAGGAATGTCAAGGAAAACAAAACTTAAAATCGTGCCTAGAGATTCAGTGAAAATTATTCAAATAATATTGGTAAAAGATATTAAAGTGCATTTTATGTTATTTTTGATGGTATATGTTTATTTCTCACTCCATAGGACGGAGTGCGCCCCCAGCACCGGTCCATAGCTCTATGCCGCAGGCCGGCATGATGGAAGTTATATTAAGTTATTAACGACTTAAATAGTTAATCGTCCATCCTTGGAGGGGCAAGGTTTCCCTCCATGTTGTTAACGTCTTAAAAGACAAGATTATTTTCATGAATTCATATTTATTACTCCAGGCTTATAAAAGTCAGATCCCCTTAACTTAGCCTTCACTTGACCTCCACATTTGCCTTCATTTAAACCTTCACTTCATTCTGAACAAGAACATAACCTTACCCATAACTTATCTTAAACTTAAGCTGTAACTGGCAACCCAAGGTCATTGAGGGCGGGGCCTAATATTCCAACCAAAAGAACACTGGGAGGAGCTTATCACACATCTCGTCCCACACAGCCAATCAGATCCAAGCCCTGCCACACCATGTCTTAACATCTCTGCCTTGACTTTGAAACCGACTAACTGCTGAGTTCTGAAGACAGCGGTAAAGTTTAGTGATCAGCAGTGATGTAGAGATGACCTCTGTGGGACTGCTGAGTGGAGCACACTGTTGTGATGATGATGATGTGTGTTAGTGTGTGTGTTGTGATGATGATGATGGTATGTGTGTGTGTGTGTGTCTGTTGTAATGATGATGATGTGTGTGTGTGTGTGTGTGTGTGTGTTGTGATGATGATGAGTGTTAGTGTGTGCGTGTGTGTGTCTGTTGTGATGATGATGTGTGTTAGTGTGTGTGTTGTGATGATGATGTGTGTTAGTGTGTGTGTATGTGCGCGCGCTGTGATTCAGAGTCTAGACGCGCGGTTGTTCTGATAATGAATGACATCATCTGTATGAGCAACTTGAGATGAAGGGGGGAGTCTCGCTCTCCCCCTCTCCTCTCTCTCCCCCTCTTTCTCCATATCTCCCCCCTCTCTCTCTCTCCCCCTCTTTCTCCATATCTTCCCCCCTCTGTCTCTCTCTCGCCCTCTCTTTCTCTCTCTCTCTCTGTCCCTATCTCTCTCTCTCTCTCTCTCCCTCTCCCTCTCTCTCTCTCTCTCTCTCTCTCTCTCTCTCTCTCTCTCTGTCCCTCTCTCTCTCTCTCTCTCTCTCTCTCTCTCTCTCTCTCTCTCTCTCTCTCTCTCTCTCTCTCTCTCTCTCTGTCCCTATCCTCTCTCTCTCTCTCTCTCTCTCTCTCTCTCTCTCTCTCTCTCTCTCTCTCTCTCTCTCTCTGTCCCTATCTCTCTCTCTCTCTCTCTCTCTCTCTCTCTCTCTCTCTCTCTCTGTCCCTATCCTCTCTCTCTCTCTCTCTCTCTCTCTCTCTCTCTCTCTCTCTCTCTCTCTCTCTCTCTCTCTCCAGACCACAGAGGTTAATGCTTGTTGACATTAATTTGACTACAAAGGATGTCTCGTGGTTCCACTCCTGTTAGAAGATAAGATACTTAGTGAGATAAGGTGTTCTTTATACATCCCAAAGGGAGATTAGAAGTCACAGTAGAAAGTACAGAAAATGAACATATTTAAATCAAAACTTTAAATCATACCAGAAAATACCAAATATATTTTGCAAGGTAAATATAGACGCAATAAATAAATAACAGCTCAGACTGTTAATGTAGCATCTATGCTACGTTTGAAAGGCTACATTATTTAGTATTAAGCATACTGGTTAGTGTCTAAGTGTCTTAATGGGTCCAGTATATGCTGCATAATCAAACTATACGTTATGGAAAAGTACAGCCACACCTAACACCGCCTCCCTAAGAGAGAACACAACTCTCAGCCAATGGCGTCGTCTCCTCACTCATATGAACAAGGTGATAATTTAACCTTATTTATATCTAATGGTCTCGCCGTGCGGAGGCACTGTGTCTCCTGAGCCTCTGTGGCGCGGCCTAATTAAAGGGATGTGGAGATAAGGACACGCTATTAGCAGGTTAATTAGCCGGTAATGAAGCAGATAGCTCAGGTTGCGGCGGGCGCGAGCACAATAGCACTCCCTGGCGCGGCGACGAGGCAGGGTGTTAGATCTGATCCCCACGCGCCGATACACCGCCCGCCGAACCGTCCCTCACGCAGCCGCCAGCCGGGGACGGGCGACCGGCGGGCGCGAGGACAGGTCGGTCGGGCTGTCCGCTGCCATTAGCCTGATGTAGCTTAGCGAGCTCTTAGAGGCAGGGAGCGTCTTATTAAGGGGAGGGAAGTGTTTCCTTTTAATGGCTGTTTCGCTCCTCGCTGCTTCCTTGACCCACTTTGACAGCACTAAGAAGGCGGAAGCCTCTCCATCATAAATGTCTAAATGTTCCAACCTCGCGGGCGGAAATACAGCGTTGGAACAAATAATTCAGTCCTGGCGTGGCTCCTGGTTTTAGTGTTTGACACGCAGGGCGTGGGCTCCATCTTTCATGTGAACTTGATTTCATTAGGCGGCCGCCTCGTGGATCGATCCCGCCGGGCGGGGGGAGAGACATCAGCGCTGCTGTCAGAACCGCACCCCGACCGGCCCCCAGGGGTCAGCAGGCCCCAGGGGTCAGGGGTCAACGTCCAATGGTGATCCTCGTCAGGTTAAAGTGACAGGAAGTCCATGTCTCCTTCTAATTGACTCACAAATGTGGCGGCGGCTCACATGTCAAGCAGCGCGCGGTCTTAAGTAGCCCCGCGCGTCAATACCGCGTTAGTAGTGACCAGGTCGCTATCGACAACCAGCGCCGCGCCCTTTGACCCCTGGTCTGCTGTGATGTACTGTCCAGAGACCTGTCTGGCCTTGTCTCTTTCTCGCCTGCTCTCTCACTCTTTCTTAATCTCTCTCTCTCTTCATCTCTCTCTCTCTCTCTATATTTCTATTCCTTATTTCATCTCTCCCTTTTTTGCTGTTTTTATCTTTATTTGTCTTTATTTCTCCCTCTCTCTTTCTCCCTCCCTCCCTCCCTCTCTCTCTCCCTCTCCCTCTCCCTCTCTCTCCCTCTCTCTCTCTCTCTCTCTCTCTCTCTCTCTCTCTCTCTCTCTCTCTCTCGTTATAACCCCACCTCCCGATGATCTCGTCATCCCGGGCTCTAAATCCCGGAAGAGGAGAATCTACATTGTGTCGTCTCTGTTGGGGAGTCTATCCTTAAACCCCCCCTAAGCCCCTGATCCGGCCCTGGACCGCGGCCACCGCGTGCCGGGGAAAGTAATTGGCTTGTTGGTAATAATTGGATTTTGCGGCGAGTGCTCAGGAGAAACGTAGCAGCCAGTGTCCAAACAGAGAGCGTAGCGGGGCCGTCTAATCCCTGGGTTCAGGGGTCCGGGGACGCCCCAGGTTCCACGTATAAAATGATTAACATTTAAAATCGGCTTTCAGGCCCCCCTGTTTAAAATGAGTCTTTGTAAAAGCTCGGTAATTTTCTCTAAGTATGTTGTAATTCCTCATTACGGCTCCGAGCGCGTCTGAGCGGGAGAGGCCATTAGCCGGCTCCGTGACGCTCCGAGACGCTCCGAGACGTTCCGAGACGCGGCGAGGTGAGAATATTAATTAAACGTGTAGCGTTCCCGGAGGCCGCGGGTCGGCGGAGCCCCTAACCTATTTATGGGGGTATCAGAATGTGAACACACATGTTGTTTTATCAAACGTGTTATTTAATAATTGTCTGTCAGTTATTTGTTCCGTCTGTGCGCTGTTCCGGAAGGAGCGGTTTGTGAGCGGCGTGATTGCACATCACGCTGATTTGGCTTTCCGCAAAAATATGTTTTTATGTTTTAACGAAAGCTGTCGTGTAAAGCGCCCTGAAAACTGAGGATTCCGACGCTTCCGTCTCTTCGATAGTTTCCCCTCTTGATCCGTACTTCTGTACTTTTTACCGATTAACAATTGAAGGGCTAGCAGCTCGGCGTCGGACAGGGCTAGGTGTTAGCGGTGTTATGCTAGGTCCGCGTTGCGGCGGCTAATGTAAATCCATCGTTCTCACGTCGATACGAGCAGCGGTGTTATCTGAGGTCAGCCCTCCTCCGTTGTGGAGCTGCGGCTGTCGGTGAGTCTGGGGGTCTTCGAGCGCGTCTGGGAGGGTGGGATAGAGGCAGGATTGAGAAGTTTGCCGACAATAGTTTACCCCCAGCCTTAGTCCGCTCGGAAATGAGCAGCCGCCCCCCCGGTGGGAGCCCGACCCGGGGGACGGCCGGGCTCCTGTCGTGGCTTTGAGACGCGGGCTTATTGCACTGACCAGAGTTCTGAGTGCTTTACAGAAGCAATCAAGTCCTCCCTCCGCCCGCGCCCGGCGGGCTGACAGCAGCCCTCTGTGAACCCTCGGCGCTGGGGCTCCCATGTCCGGCTCTGGGAGACCCCATAACTGCCCCGGCCCCCCTCCCGGTTCCCAGGGAGACACCGGGTCGCACGCTTCCTGTCCCACACACACTTTCCTGCAAACACCCCTTTGTATTTCTGGGAAAACCCCGGGAAAATAGGGCCTTTATGCAGGCCCAACATTGGGGGAATGAGGCAGCGGAGGAGGTAGTGGATGTGCTTGTGGAGCCATTCAGGTGAATCCGCTTACTTTTAAGTATATTTGGTTTGCTTTTCCATTGGGGGACGTTTTGAAGACGGCCCCTTTGTGTTTCTGGATCTGTGCGCTGAGAGAGGTTCGAGTCTCTGAGCCCGGAGAACTCGACCGCCGCGGAGCGGGAACGCCGCCATCATCATTATTATCAAAGGATTCCAATTACGGACAGAAGATTCTGCAATTTGGGCATCCGTCTTCAAACCACAACAAGGTTCAGCCGTTGCCTCCTTCCCCCGCTCAGCCTAAATCCTCTCTCCCTCAGGTGTAATTGCGTGTAAGGAAAATGTAATGCACGATATTACAAACCCCAGGAGAATGAGAGGCAATCCCCCCGGTGATTAAAATGTGAGAGAAGATGGGAGAGCGGCCCGGGCACACGGCGTCCTTTTATATAGTATTACACTAAAGGTCAAAGCTAAAACATCTTCAGCCAGCGACTGCAATTATGTATCATTTCAGCCGGAGAGGGGACAAAATGGAGG
>NC_044059.1:13097596-13105096 GCF_902167405.1 Gadus morhua | reverse complement strand
ACAAGGTAAAAGTTTAGAGAGTCGTTATTATTTCTATGTTTATCGATCTGGTACAAAATACTAATCCCTACGTTAGGCCACAGGAAGTAAAGGGACCGCATTCAATTTATGTTACATTGAAAAGTAATAATCAGTATGAGCCAGTACAGGAAGTGTGCATCATCCGTTGTGTACGTTGTGTATCAGGGTGCATGTTGTGTGTGTATCAGGGTGTATGTTGTGTATCAGGGTGTATGTTGTGTATCAGGGTGTACGTTGTGTATCAGGGTGTATGTTGTGTGTATCAGGGTGTATGTTGTGTATCATGGTGTATGTTGTGTATCAGGGTGTATGTTGTGTATCAGGGTGTATGTTGTGTGTATCAGGGTGTATGTTGTGTGTGTGTCAGGGTGTATGTTGTGTATCAGGGTGTATGTTGTGTATCAGGGTGTATGTTGTGTATCAGGGTGTACGTTGTGTATCAGGGTGTACGTTGTGTATCAGGGTGTATGTTGTGTGTATCAGGGTGTATGTTGTGTATCAGGGTGTATGTTGTGTATCAGGGTGTATGTTGTGTGTATCAGGGTGTATGTTGTGTGTATCAGGGTGTATGTTGTGTATCAGGGTGTATGTTGTGTGTATCAGGGTGTATGTTGTGTGCATCAGGGTGTATGTTGTGTGTGTATGTTGTGTGTTTACCTCGAGGCCTCAGTGCTGGAGGGCATACTTAGCACCGGGCTCCCAGGGGCCGCTGGGGTTACTGGTCCTAAAAGCCTTAAATACACCGAGAGCAAACACTACACAGTGTACTGTATTAAATACACCGAGAGCAAACACTACACAGTGTACTGTATTAAATACACCGAGATAAAACACTTCAACAGTGTACTGTATTAAATACACCGAGAGCAAACACTACACAGTGTACTGTATTAAATACACCGAGAGCAAACACTACACAGTGTACTGTATTAAATACACCGAGAGCAAACACTACACAGTGTACTGTATTAAATACACCGAGATAAAACACTTCAACAGTGTACTGTATTAAATACACCGAGATAAAACACTACACAGTGTACTGTATTAAATACACCGAGATAAAACACTTCAACAGTGTACTGTATTAAATACACCGAGATAAAACACTTCAACAGTGTACTGTATTAAATACACCGAGATAAAACACTTCAACAGTGTACTGTATTAAATACACCGAGATAAAACACTACAACAGTGTACTGTATTAAATACACCGAGATAAAACACTAAAACAGTGTACTGTATTAAATGCACCGAGATAAAACAGTGTACTGTAATTTAGTACTGCATAATAAATACACTCAGGGAATTCACTACAATAGTGTACTGTGTTAAATACAATGGGTAGAATAAACTACAATAGGGCAGTTTGTTTAGTACAGTATATGCAATATACTGGATATAATACACTGTGATGAATACACTGTAATAATAAAGACTATTTATTACAGTATATTTAATATAGTGGATAGAATACACTGGAAAAATAGAGTATTCATTACAGTATATTAAATACACTGTAATACATACACTGTACTGATGCAGTGTATCTATTACAGTAAATTAAATTATTTTTAATTACTATACTTTATTGATGCAGAGTATTTTTTCTATTCTATTACATACACTGGTTAGAATACACTGAATACGAGTATTTATTACAGTATGTTAAAAACACTTCATAGAATAAACTGTATTAAATACAATGAATTAATGCATTGTATTTAATACAATTGAACAAATAAATCATGAGTAAACTGGATATAATTCACTGTATTTCATACAATTGCATTTAATAGTGTTATAAACACAGTGCATTGCATTAAAGCATGTAATACGGTCTAACCTTTAAATAGAGTGAGTGCTTTGCATTAACTACAGTGAACAATAAGGACACGTACGTACGAGACGGTAGAGAGGAGACGTTCTGAAGTGTGTTCAGAACTTCCTGCTAACCTCAGTAATGATGTCATTGTGTTGTTATCGTCCGCTCTCCGTGAGTGCTATTGACAGCGGTGATAATAGCATGTAGCGCGGCGCTTGTTTGGAGAACAATAGTAGAGTCTTTAGGAGCAGGAGGGGGAGGGGCACGGGGGGAGGAGGGGGAGACAGGGGGAGGCAGGGGGAGGTAAACTACTGTCAGGACAAGTATTTCCACTACAGTCCCCATGTATAATGGACTGAGAGGAGGTCTCTCTCAGAGAGGCCCCAGCCTCCAGCTCCACGCGTCCTCAACAAAGAGCCTATTATTATGGGATGGATCCAAGTCCGTATAGCTGCAGGGAGAACACATATAGGAGAGCCACAATAAGTTCATCAGGAGGGGACAGGGGCTCTCGGTGAATAGCAGATCTCGTGTGTCCGCGAGGCCCTGATGTCCGTCTGTACTCGGCGCATCAGGAGACCTGTTTCATGGATGCCCGCGCAGGAAGGCTGAATGCAGACAGAGTGGCCACAATTAGGAGTCAATTGAAGCTGCTTGGAAATGGGCCGAGAACTGTTGTGTGTGTGTGTGTGTGTGTGTGTGTGTGTGTGTGTGTGTGTGTGTGTGTGTGTGTGTGTGTGTGTGTGTGTGGGGGCGGGCGGGCGGGCGGGCGGAGGGGGGGCTAAGAGACCCCTAGCTCCAAGGCTTTTCATTTTGGAAGCATAATGGCGCGGATGGGAGCTCAGATCTGAGTCAGGAAGCCTTTCTTCAGGGTTTAGTCGAGCACAGACTGTGGTTAGAAAACCTTTTCTTCAGGGTTTAGCCGGGCTAATAAATATCTGGTCGGGCTAATAAATATTTTTGGTGCCCCCCCCCACCTCTACCCCTCCCCCTCGCCACAGCGGATGTATTACGTCTGACATGCCAGCTTCCATCCGTTCACAACTCCTACATTAGAGTTAAATCTCTGCACTGCTCACCTCACGGCTGGATTCAGCTGCCGCCATCAAATATTGAAGCGCTGTGTGGCGCGGCGGCGGAGAGGAGTTCATGTCCAGAGCAGCGAGCCGCACCGCAGACATCCCAGCAGGAGTGTCGTGGGGGAGGAGCACTAATAAAACTTTCATTGAAATGAGACCGAGATATTGCTGCCGTTCTCCGCCGGCCTCGCGTATGAAATCTTAATCTGAGTTAATGGAAGAGATATGAAGGCCTTTCTCGACTCAAACACAAGCGCTGCATAATTTATAAATTATTGTCAGAAAAGTGATTCTGCGCTGAGGTATAAATTATTGTCAGAAAAGTGATTCTGCGCTGAGGTTGGCTGCCGGGGGGGGGTGTGGGGGGGTGTGGGGGGGGGGGGGGGGTGTGGAGACACACCGGCGCGCTGACCTTTGATACCCACAGAGTTTACGGCGAGCTGTCGATATAATCAGCTAAGAGCGGCGGTGGAAACACTTACTGCTCACCAATAACAGCTCTCCGTCGTGCCCTGGAGGAGGAGGGCGACACGGCGACACGGCGGGCCGGGCGCTCAGCGATCCCCGTCCTAAAGGTTGACACTCGCTAAAAGCTTCTTAATGTTTCCAACGCAGCGTTTGAGCGCTGGGCTTCAGCGCACATGCTCCTTTTGTAAAAGCCTCTTGTCCTTTCGTCTCGCCGCCTCCCTCCCTTGCTCCCTTCCATCCTTCCCTCCCTTGCTCCCCTTCCATCCTTCCATCCTCCTCCTTTCTTTGTCGTCCAATTACAGGGGAATCTTCCTCGGCAGCGCGGCCGTGGTTAATTCACCCTGACAGCTTCCCCCTGCTCTGGCACGTAGCGCACCGCGGAGAACGCTGTCCCGCGCTACTAAACATCCCTCACTAATGTAGCTCTGTGCGTCCGGCGCGGGAGTTAGCTTGTTAGCGCTCGCTAACATGGCAGGGAACAGGCCTTGATTAGCATTAGCACGTGTACGCTACCCTCCCAGAAGAGAGGCACGTTTGTTCATTGAGACTAGCGCCGGCGCTAGCGGTACGCAGCGCTCACACGCTATAGCCTCGCCGTTTGTGAGCGGGATTTTAAGAAGGACAATAATCTGAAATAACAGTTTTGATTGTTATCAATGTTTTCAGGTTATTTATGTTGCTTTAATCTGCGTTTATCATCATGATTGCTTAATTTAAAAACAGATTTCATCGAGTGAATTTAGCAAGTTTCTCTGTTTGCTGTTGTCCTTGATAAATGCGTAACGTTATAATTGTATCCATTATGAACACCACAAACCAACACCTTCCTCCACATTAATTAGGTTTAAATATGTTCACTATAATATAGGGAATTACAGAGATCATTCATGATTTATATCTTAGATACGATACAATTAAAAGGTTCCTACATCAGATTTTCATTCTTTAGGTAAATATTACAAACCAAATAGACGATAAAGAAGCCTTTTGTATTTTTCCGTTTGTTGTTGTTTTCGCACTAGCAGCCGATCTGAGTGAAGGACTTTGTGTGTTTTTATCTGCGAGACGTTTCTGGAAGTGGCAGTTGAAGGGGGAGGGGCCAGGGCTGAGTGATTCCGTTGTTTCCAAGGTGATAAAAGCCCAAATAAGGAGACATGAAAGTTGGACAGGGTGTTGAAGTGAACACCGGCAGCACTTCCCCGGGCCGGGACGTTAATGTGGATAAATGGACGACGCCTGGAGTGTCTGGAGCGTCTGGGCACACGCAGAGAGGAGGAGGAGCGTCGGAACGAGGAGTGTCTTCGGCTAATGGCTCCCAGATCCGCTACACCGCTAGCTAACAATGCTACGACGGTACCTGAGTTGCTCTTACTTAGCCCTCATTGCACATCTTGCACGGAAACGCTTCATGAATAAAGTTGGATTGTTTGGTATTGTACAGGCGATGATGGATGATATCATTTCCGAGTATTATTCATTCGTCTTATGGCTGATTCATTAATTAATTAATTTATGGATAGATATTGTAAATTATCTGCAATACGAATACGTGAGGTCAGGTGACTCCCGTTATCTGAGACACAAGCCTGTATTGATAAACCACGATGGGCCGCCATCACTTCTTGATAAGCGCTGTTGTTTCCTCAATTTAATTACGAGACGCATTTAATTCAGCCGGGGCGTCGTCACGGAAACCACTCTATAATTAACCGTCTGCTTTTGAGTGGCTGAGCGGCCATTACTGCAGACAGTCCCGGGGGGGGGGGGGGAGTCCTGGGGAGGGATGGAGGGGGAGTCCTGGTAGGTTCGGACCTGGGGGGGGGAGTCCTGGACCAGGGGGGGGGGGAGAGTCCTGGGGAGGGATGGAGGGGGAGTCCTGGTAGGTTCGGGGCGGGGGGGGGGGGGGGGGGGGAGTGATTTCCCGGTCCTCCTAACAGAAGGAGGAGGAGGAGGTGCAGGTAGTCCATCTTGGGGAGGGGGTAATGTCAGGGAGCACGCCTCCCCCCTCGGGGGGGGGGGGGAGCAAATAAAACAACAAGCAGACACACGGCTGGCAGAGAGACACTCACTCACCCTGCTGCTGGGACCCTCTCTCTGGCGCTCTACCTCGCTCTACCGCTCTCGCTCTCTCACTCACTCACTCTGCTGTACTGCTGGGACCAATAGCTCTCTCTCTCTCTCTCTCTCTCTGTCTCTCTCTCTCTCTCTCTCTCTCTCTCTCTCTCTCTCTCTCTCTCTCTCTCTCTCTCTCTCTCTCTCTCTCTCTCTCTCTTTCCCCTCTACTCCCCCATGCCCCATCTCTTATTCTTCTTCTACATCACTCCCCCATTGCTCCGCCCCTCCTCCCCTCCTCCCCCTCCTCCCCCTCCCTCCCCCTCCTCCCCCTCCCTCCCCTCCATCATGGCGGGCCTCCCCCTGTCTTGTTGTTGTTGACGCTGTTGTCCTTGTTGTGTTTGCGCCCTTGCCAGCTCTGTGTTCGCGCGGGCCGCGTTCCAACCGTCTCCGCCCCTCCAGTATTAATTAGCCGAGATGGAAGTCTTATCATAACGAGTGCGTTGAGCGGCGGCCAAACCGGTCCCAGCCGGCCACGGTCGGCGCTGTCTGCCTCGCCTCCCGTCAACACAGCCCCCGGTGTCAGGCTGCTCCGCATCACCAGTAGGGGGCCCGGGGAGCCAGACCCCCCCTCTGGGGGCCCGGGGAGCCAGACCCCCCCTCTGGGGGCCCGGGGAGCCAGACCCCCCCTCTGGGGGCCAGGGGAGCCAGACCCCCCCTCTGGGGGCCAGGGGAGCCGGACCCCCCCTCTGGGGGCCAGGGGAACCGGACCCCCCCTCTGGGAGCCAGGGGACCCAGACCCTCTCTGGGGGTAAAGTTCAAGTTCAAGTTCAATCATGTATTGATTGTGTAGTGTTTTTTATTATGTGTGTGTGTGTGTGTGTGTGTGTGTGTGTGTGCGTGTGTGACCTGGGTTTGTATACTATCTACTGCACAACAGATTGCCCCATTGGGGGACAGTAAAGTATTCTGAACTTGAACTAGACATGCAGTCAGACCCTGGTCCAACCTCCCTGGTAGGTCCCCCCCTGGTAGGACCCCGATGGTACGACCCACCTGGTAGGACCCCAATGGTACGACCCCCCAGGTACGACCCACCTGGACCCCCCCCGGTACCCCCTGAAGGATCCAATCTCCAGGTGGGGACAGAGAGGGATGAGGTCAAACTCTCATACTGGTCGACAGATGCTTTAAAGCCACAGGATTCAAACCGTTCTTCAAAATAAAATGCAAATTATGAAATCTAGGGATACTATTTCAGCCGGGCCTTCTGTTGACACAAACCTAAACCTACAGAGTCCAGCATGTGTGATGGTTGTGTTGTTTGGAGGCTTGTTTGTGTGTTTGTTGTACTGTATATGTGTGTGTGTGTGCGTGTGTGTGTGTGTGTGTGCGTGTGTGTGTGTGTGTGTGTGTGTGTGTACATGGGTGGGACCGGCTCAGAGCTCTAACAGCACGGTGTGTGTGTGTCTGTGTGTGCGTGTATGTGTGGGTGTGTGTGTCTGTACCTGTGGGTGGGTGTGTGTGTTTGCATGGCCGTGTGTGTATTGATGTGTGTGTGTGTGTGTGTGGGTGTGTGTGTCTGTACCTGTGGGTGGGTGTGTGTGTTTGCATGGCCGTGTGTGTATTGAGGTGTGTGTGTGTGTGTGTGTGTGTGTGTGTGCTTGTCCCTGTGTGATTCTGTGTGCTGGCGGGGTCCCAGCCCGTGCATATTCATGCTAGCTAGGTGCTAAGTGTGTGTTTCATGGCTGCTCTCACAAGCTAGTTAGCGCGCGGCGCTCCACCTGGGCGTGTTGTGGCCTTCTGTCTGAAGCCCGGCCAGCGGAATAAACAGCGTCTGGGTGGAATACCCATGCATGTTTAATCAGCCCAGGACACACACTCTCTGCTCCCCTCGCTCCCTCCCTCTTCATCGCCTCCCTTCCTCTTCATCGCCCTCCCTCCCTCCCTCATTATCTCCTCTCCCGCACTCCCTCAATCTCACTCCTCTCTCGCCGTCCTCTCCCTCACTCTCCCCCTTCCTCTCTCTCCCTCCCTTCCTCTCTCCCTCTT